>NC_136516.1:25432450-25467450 GCF_053919585.1 Euprymna scolopes | reverse complement strand
GTATTATGCATCAAAAGAAATATGACTGACTATAAAATAGAAGATTAGTACAGTCCCTTATAAATTACAGGGAATATCGCTACGAGTATTTATATTATTTAAATCATAGATGCAGAGAGAGAGAGAGAGAGAGAGAGAGAGAGAGAGAGAGAGAGAGAGAGAGAGTGTGTGTGTGTGTGTTTGTGTGTGTGTGTGAAACGGTACTAACCCTTTTTGGGTTTAACCGGCTTCCTCCAAAGGAGGAGATTTCATGGGAGTATGAAATTCATGAGCGGTTCTCAGTCGCATGTATATCCCCGTTAGGGGAGATGACGATGTTAGGTTTTTGCAACTTTTTGCAGGGAGGTGTCGACGTCCTCCTACATACAGCGACTGGACTTCCCAAATTGGTCACCCATTTTAGTAATTACCAGTCTCAACGTTGCTTAACTTCGGTGATCTGACGGGAACCGGTGTGTCAACGTGATTACGCCGTAGAGAGAGAGAGAGAGGGAGAGAGAGAGAGAGAGAGAGGGAGAGGGAGAGAGAGAGATTAGGGAAGATAAAAAAGAACAGAAAAGCTAATTTCTGTTTTTCTATTTTCTAATTATACTGGTAGTAAATTTGAATTTTTTTTCACCTCAACACTCACCTTAAAAATGATTACTTTTATAGATTTTCGGGTATGCTGAAAACAAATATCACTTTTAAATATTGCGCAGACAAGTAGTTTACTGGATATAAAGACATTTTTCCCCAATTCATTACTTAATAAATATCAGTGGCGTTCGCCATTCTAAACATAGGGAAGAGCGGGTGTTTTTGTAACACGCACGCGCATTGGTACTTTTCAGTTGGAAAGAAAACATGGCCATCGATGGGATTACATCAGATAATAAAGATCTTCATATCTAAAAAACTTCTTGTCTGCGCAAAATTTAGATGTTATATTCGTTTTCAGCATAGCTGAAAACATTACAAGTCGTCAATTTAATGGGGAATGTTGAAGAGGAAGAAGTAAAAAAAAAAAATAATACCATACTAGCTTTGCAAACCCACATTTTTCTGATTCAAAGTCTAACGCAAGCTCAATGGAGCACCCAGCGGGTCACATTTTCCAGCACAGTTATATAAATGAGGATTTCCCAAATTTCAGGACACGATGGAGCCGCTGAACAATGTAATGTTTGTTCCACAGAGCACTAGCAAGATAATTTCTAAAATAAATATGAAAAACATTAATTTCAATTTTTAACTTGTTCATTAATTGTTTCTATTCGTGATTTTACTACGTTTTCGTGTTTTTAAAAGCATTTTTTGTTTCTGATTTATCAAATATTATTGCATTTTTTGTTAATTTATTATTATTATTATTATTATTATTATTATTATTATTATTTTATTTTTTTTTTGTTATTTTCATTTTTTCATGAACCAACCTAAAATTCTTTACATTATTGTAGTTGTGTATCATATCTCTTTTCAGTAAAAAGAATCAATAATTAAATGCGATTTATTTTCATAGTTATATAAAGCATTTAGTCCTAAGAAAGGGTTTGCGGAGCCCCTCAGCCTCATTCAGGGAGCAAAACCCTGATCTAAATCATCTAAATTTTCGAAATTATATGCGGGGAGAGAGAGAGAGAGAGAGAGAGAGAGAGAGAGAGAGAGAGAGAGAGAGAGAGAGAGAGAGAGAGAGAGGGGAGAGAGAAGGCGAGAGCGAATGAGACAGAGAGAGAGAGAGAGAGAGTGAGAGAGAGAGAGAGAAAGCGAGCGAACGAGAGAGAGAGCGGAAACGAGAGAAAAAGAGAGCGAGCGATAGAGAACGAGAGAGAGAGAGAGAGAGAGAGAGAGAGAGAGAGAGAGAGAGAGAGAGAGAGAGAGAGAGAGAGAGGTTTCGACGCCCGGCGAAAATGTAGGCGTTTTAATCATAGCGGTCTGAAAAAAAAAAAAAATCTATGAAGCAAAAAAAAAAAAAAAAAAAAAATGCAACAACAAAAAAAAAAAAAAAATCAAAACAACAACAACAAAAAAAAAAACCGAAAGAATGTCGCGGACTCGAAACAAAAGTGGCGATTATATAGATTTGAATTTGGCGCCCAACAATTATGTCGACTTTCTCTCTCTCGTCGGTCACGTGATGTCATCTACCTGAGCTAACGAACGGGGGTGGGGCACAGTTTGCAAGGCCACCAGAGGAAATTTAAAATAGAAAATAAAACAAAATAAGCTTCTCCGTTGTACTCTGGCACCAAGAAAGAACAAGTCCGAAGGTTTGACGAGAAAGAGAGAGAGAGAGAGAGAGAGAGAGAGAGAGAGAGAGAGAGAGAGAGGGGGGTTACTACTACTACTACTACTACTACTACTACTACTAATGTCCTTATTTCTATTGTTCCGTTAGCGTTGGCGGTCTTGTGTTTGGAGGAGGCGGAGACGATTTGATTAAAGGCGGTGGTGGTAATGGCCGGTGGAGGTGTCAAAGTACTTTTCTTGAGGCAGGTATAGGTGGAGGGCGTATTTCGTGATGATGACTAATTTAGCTGTGACCCGTAATGTCGAAATCGGGGGAGGGGGAGAAGGAGGTTGGTGAGGTATTTCGAAGCATTGTTCTTTTTCTATTATTATTGTCTTTGCTTTTTTTTTTCCAATCGCTTCGTCCTTCTTTTGTTCAGATCAAATCTTTCTTGATAACTCTGAGAATGCTATTTTATTATATTGTTATCTTGCTTGTGACCGTGCACACACAAGGAAAACTCCCGCCAAATCGTAGAATTCGTCGAATGAAGACATTAATTGAAAGTAGCATTTAATGCTACTAAGACGAAACTCCTTTCCTTTACAAATTATAAGAAAATTTTGCAACTACTAATTGCCATAGCTGATGACATCCTACTCGAGAATCCAACCTTCTAAGTTAATCAGCCCAACATTCACAGGTAACATAAATTCGAACAAAAATATAGAAAATACTGTCAAGGCTGCTGCAAAAAAAAAAAAAAAAAAAAAAATTCACACCTGCCAGTGGCATATATCTTACAAAGACATCATCCGCCCAGGCATGGAGTATTGTTGTCACATCTGGATTGTTACGCTAGCCACTAGTCTCTCTTTGTAGAAAGAATCTCGGGCCAAAGTTGATTTTTTGAGGGGTATTCGGGTCTGTTTTGAACGACCATCACGTTTAAAATTGTCGACAAGTAGTTTTTACGATATTAAGACCTTTATTATCCAATGTTTTCCCTAAGTGTTTTCAGCGAGTAACAGAGCGCGGACGCACGTATGGCGACTGTATGCAAACGTCGAACCGTGTGCGAAGTGACGTCACGGTAAGGAAAAAGAAAAAGGCTATAAAAATAAGGTGTATACAGGACAGAAGTCAGAGAGAAGGTGCACGATTACGTTTTATTCGGAAAAGTGCACGGAAATAAATGTCGCTGTTACAACGGAAATAAATGTCGCTGTTACAACGGAAATAAATGTCGCTGTTACAACGGAAATAAATGTCGCTGTTACAACGGAAATAAATGTCGCTGTTACAACGGAAATAAATGTCGTTGTTACAACGGAAATAAATGTCGCTGTTACAACGGAAATAAATGTCGTTGTTACAACGGAAATAAATGTCGTTGTTACAACGGAAATAAATGTCGCTGTTACAACGGAAATAAATGTCGCTGTTACAACGGAAATAAATGTCGCTGTTACAACGGAAATAAATGTCGCTGTTACAACGGAAATAAATGTCGCTGTTACAACGGAAATAAATGTCGCTGTTACAACGGAAATAAATGTCGTTGTTACAACGGAAATAAATGTCGTTGTTACAACGGAAATAAATGTCGCTGTTACAACGGAAATAAATGTCGTTGTTACAACGGAAATAAATGTCGCTGTTACAACGGAAATAAATGTCGCTGTTACAACGGAAATAAATGTCGCTGTTACAACGGAAAACAAGTAAGTCGAGTTATTACTTGTATTGCTCTCCTTTGCGATGGAGTTTACAACGTGTTGGGTTCCAAGTGTTTACATGTTAACGCGTATGTAAACGTGTACTACGTTATAAGTGGTCGCCATTTTTTTTTTCATTGCTGACGATACAAACCAAAGCAGAGATGCGCATTTAAGTGAAAAAATGGCGACTGCGTAAAAGCATTATGAAATACATTGGATATTAATGGTCTTGATATCATAAGAACTACTTCTCGCCGACAATTTTAAACGTGATATTTGTTCAAAACAAACTAAAAAAATCAAGTTTGAAAGGTCAGTGTTTAGTTGGTACACAGCGCTATTTTGACTGAATCTCTGATCATATATGTCACACACTGTCTAGCAAGCTCCAGCTCCTGTCACATGGCCGCAATGTTGCATCCAGATGTTTATTTTACAGTAATTATCCTGTACCTCTATAAGGCCACCATTCGCCCATGTATGGAGTATTGCTGTCATATTTGGGCTGGTGCATCTGCTGCTAGTCTCTCGCTCCTTGACAGGGTTCAAAAGAGAGTCGCAAATCTGATAGGCCCTAAACTGGCATCTAAGCTTCAGCCTCTGTCCCATCGACGAAACGTTGCATCCCTCTACCTGTTCTACAAGTATTTTAATGGTGAATGCTCTGATGAACTTCAAGCACTTGTGCCCCCACGACGTGAACACCCTCGACAGACCCGACAAGCTGCAAAATCCCACCCCTACACTGTAGAGATCCCTAGATGTAAAAGATCTTTCTACTCCGGTAGTTTCTTCCCCAGAACCGCTAGACTTTGGAATTCCATTTCAGGTCACTGCTTCCCCAACTGTACTGACATGCAGAAGTTCAAGTGCAACGTGAACCAACATCTTGCTGCCCAAATCCCTACATAGTACCCCAGTAGTTGTTTCCCCTGATAGTAGCCCCCTACACCAAAGTGGCAATGTGCCTTGTTTGGAGTGAAAATGTAAAAAAAAAAAAAAAAAAAAAAAAAATTTAATAGAATGTGCTCTTCTAGTGAATTTACTCACCTGGTGGCCCAGATAGAACCGGGAAGAAAAAGAAGAAAGAAAAGACAAAGAATTCACAGAATATGTAATAAGGATGCTTATTTTGAACGACATAGCACATACGAGGTACATTCAATAAGTTTCCAGACTTTTATTCTTGTACAGGCATTCAAAATTGTTGTAGACTCTTGAAAATCAACTATGTTATTGCTATACATCTTATAGGTTCAGAAGAGTAGTAGTTGGGTTAGGGTTAGGGTTAGGGTAGGTTCATGACAATAGTGGTTGATGGGCAGACATCAGAAGCTCTCAGTATTAATGTTGAAGTCCCTCAGGAGTCCATCCTGGGCCCAACTCTCTTCCTGATCTACATTAATGATTTTCCAAATCACATCCTTACATTATTCGTAGACATTTATGCTGACGACACTACAATCTATGGTAGCACATCAAAAACCGTAAATGACCAAGTTCTCTCTGGTTCTCTCTCCTCTGATCTTGAGCATGTGGTACAATGGGAAAAGAGGTGGCTCGTTACTTTTAATGCATCTAAAACCAAGCTTCTATCTTTACATCATCAACGCTCTGATACCAATCTGGCATCAATTTGAATGAATGGCTCTCGTCTTAGGGAGGCTTCATGTTTTGACAAGCTTCTGGGCTTGATCTTTACTCCTGATCTGAAATGGAACACGTATATCACATCCATTGCCAAGGTCACTGGAAAAATGGTGGGATCCTTCTACCGCTCCAGTAGATATATCACTCCTGATGCAATTATCTACCTATATAAAAGTTAAGTACAGCCAACGATGGAGTACTGTTGCCATATCTGGGCAGGAGCTGCTAAGCAGCTTATCCTGCCTGGACAGAGTTCAAAATAGACTTCGTATCTTCATAGCTTTTTCTATTCCTTGCAACCTCTTTCCCACAGAAGAGACGTCGCGAGCCTGTCTCTGCTTTATCGTTATTTTCATGGCAAGTGCTCATCTGAGCCAAACCAATATCAATAATTTCCCACACTCCTTGTATGTGCCTAGGCCTACATGTAGATTCCACGAACAAAGGTTCTTTCTTAGAACTGCATGCCTGTGAAACTCTCTTCCGATTGCCTGCTTTCCAGCTAACTACAATCTGATTTTATTCAAGTTCAATGTAAACAAGTTCTTGATAAACAGTCTCCCTAAGTAATTCAATTTACAAAATTCACACTACTTATATTTACTACGCTATAATCACATTGACTAATGTATACTCATTAACCCTTATCCTTGAGTCGCCTCCGGGCCTTGATAAGTGGTGATCCCTGTATAAAAAAAAAAGATGACAGACCAATTTTTATTATTTCAGGTTCAAATGAACAGCTACAGCAGGAATTACTACTAAAAATAGATTGTCACAGCTGGGAATTTAAAAAATGCCATCTGGACGTGAGGACACTTTAGAAGAACGATATGCAATAAAATTCTGTTCTAAATTTAGGAAAAATGCCACAGAAACGTATGGAATGCTTCAGACTTCTTTTGGATCATCTTTCATGAATCGAGCATCAATTTTTGAGTGGCATAAGAGATTCAAGAAAGGCAGGGAGTCTATAAGGAATAATGAGAGGTGTAGGAGGAGTAAGGAAGTCAGAACACCAGAGTTGATTGGCCAAATAAAGAATTTCATGGATAAGGATAGTCGTGTGTCTGTAGAGACAATAAGTGCACAGTTTGATGTCAGTGTTTGATTTGTACACACAATTATTCGCGTGAGACTGAAGATACAGAAGATTTGCGCTACTACAGCAGTTCACAACTACATTATTTTCACAGATGGGCATAAAGATAGTTCCACATCCTCTCTATAGTCCAGACTTTGCTCCCTGTGAGTTTTGGTTATTTTCTAAGGTCAAGGAAAATCTTAGAGGCTGCCGTTATGAGACAACTGAGGAGATGAAAGAGGCTGTGACGAAGGTCATTGACATGCTTACACAAAAAGACTTCTATAAGGTTTTCCAGAAGTTGTTGGAACGGTACAACAAGTGCATTGCAGCCGGAGGAGATTACTTTGAAGGGAACTAGAGTTTCGTGTATGTACTATCAATGAAAGGGACCATGCGAAAAAAAAACAACCTGGAAACTTATTGAAAGCCCCTCGTAGCTGAATGTAAGGTGTGGGTTAATACCTGTCCTTAAATCATTAGTGTATAAGTAAGCGTGACATATTTAAAGTCCGATTTGTTACTCGGCATAGCCGATTTCATAGTCCATAATGATATCCATTATGCCAATCATGACCCCCCCACACACGAAAAGCAAATTTAGATTACAATAATTCGTTATTCAATTTTTTTTTATTTTTCTTTATTTTTTCTGTCTTTACAGTTTCTTTGTCTTTTTTCTCACATTTTTGTTGTTGTTGTTGTTGTTGTTGTTCTTCTTCTTCTTCTTCTTCTTTTTCTTCTTCTTCTTCTTCTTCTTCTTCTTTCCTTTTATTCCTTCACATACAGGGTGGAACGATAAAATTATCGCCCTAAATAAGACAACATGATTCCATTTCTGTTTGATAAAAACGGGGTTTTTTTTTTGTTGTAGTTCGCCAGTTGTATACAAACCCCAAGAGAGATAGGAGCCTTCTATCATGTCTGAAAGTGACACAAAGTTCGAGCGAGATCGGAGATGCGTCGCTGTACAGCTCAACTCTCTACCGATTCAAGTTATGACAACGAGACCATTGCCAGCACCTTCAAAATGCATCAATTGATTGCCATAAATAACGGGGGCGTATTCAAGTTGATGAAAAAAAGTTTCTGACCACGGTTATGGTCTTTGGTGTGGTTTCAAGTGAGAGCCACATCATGTCACCTCACATCTTCGAAGTTGGCTTGAAAATCAACAAAGTGTATCAAAATCAAAAAAAGTGTATCTGGATGTGCTGAAGAGTGTGGTGATCCCTTGGTGCAATCAGATGACCCCTGGTAAACCCTGGGTGTGGCAGTAGGACTCGGCACCCACCCACAAGTACAAAGAGGCCAAGGCTTGGCTTCAGAAGGAATGCTACGACTTTGTACCCTTCTCTCACTGGTCTTCCTCCTTCCCTGACCTGAAGCCACTGAACTATTTCCTTTGGTCATTCGTCGAGAACATCACCAACATGACCTCCTACAACACCAAAGCCAGCCTGATCGCCGTCATCCGCTGAGTATTCGCCGAGCTCTCGCCAGCGCTTGTGGAGAAGACATGCTCCCAGTTCCGGACGAGGCGGTGATTGAAGCTGAAGGCGGCTGCATTGAATAGATGTCAGCTCTTCTATATAATAAAGTTACTTGAATTGATTTTTTCCAGTAAAAGTTTTAAGATAAAGGTGTATTTTTTTTTTTTGAGGGTGACAACTTTATCTACTTAATCCTCCCTCTCCTTTGTCATTTTCCCCCTCTTTCCTTTATTTCTACCTTTATTTCTTCTCTTTCTTCTTTTCCCCGAGTCTCCTTTTCTTTTTCCTTTTCGTTCGATAGCTGGACTGAAACGATGATGTGGACATATCGACATATCATTCGAAGGAGATAACAAATACTTGTACACTAGAGGGGGGGGGAGGCTTCGAACGACGAGAGGAGACAATGGTCCATTAATGGAGCGTAAGACAAATGTTCTTTGGTGAAAAAGAAGAGGAGCGCATATAATAGACTGAGTTTGTAAACATTTAAAAGTTCGATAAACATTTGACATGATATTAACAACCATATCTGTTTCTTTCTTTTGGTAACACCACACAACGCTATATTTAATATAATATTTATTCAAACACCGTCTCAACATTTCGGAGATCACAACGCGTTTGACTTCATCGTCTTCCACGATGTCTTCTCCCCGACTTCTTTGATTGACTTCTTCGATTGACATCTTTAACTGCTTTTTTGGATCGACTTTCAACTCCCGATTAACTGATACGCATCTTTGAAAGCTCTCTCCTAAGATCCACGTTATCTTAAATAATCTCTACATCAGATTACGTCAGACTACGTCACTCTAGAGGTCAAACCTACTCTAAAATCATTGTATGTGCTAGCTATGAAAACTAACATTCCCTTTTGTGAAAACATTTTCTTATATTTATCTAAGATTGCCTCATGTTATAGTTTTATAGAATCTAATCAAGTTAAATTTCTAAAACGTCATTTAATAATATTTGTCTTTAAGTTGCATTTTCCCTTTTAAAACAAATTTAATTCAATCAACACTATAATAATAATAATAATAATAATAATAATAATAATAATAATAATAATAATAATAATAATAATAATCTTCTTCTTGCTCGGGTGATTCGGCGATGTCCCGGGAGTTATAATATGCAACACTTACTTTTCTTTCCATTCGTCCTTCCTTCACCATTTTTCTAACCTCTTTCTTTGGTCCCACTCCTCCTTTCCTCCATTTATAGCCTTCTTTCCTTTTTTTTTCTCGTTTCTCCGATTTCCATAATTACCGTACACAACAGGAAATCACGTTTATTTAAATATCTATTCGAATGGATAAATTATTCGTCGTCTTTATCTCCATATCTTATTTCATCCTTCACTCCCTTAAAATATCTATCTATCTATCTATCTATCTATCTATTATATAAAATGGACTTTGTGTGTGTATGTGTGTGTGTGTGTGTGTGTAAAAGGGAGAGAGAGAGAGAGAGAGAGAGAGAGAGAGAGAGAGAGAGAGAGAGAGAGAGAAAGAGGGAGGGCCGGGCCAATTCTTTTGAAATTTTACACAAATGTACTTCATGTTCTTGGTAGTATTCTTAGATAAGTTTGTATCGGAATGTCTTCGATAAGTATCGATAATCGATAATCGAGAATCGAAATAATCCGATGAAAGAAAGAAGGCGAATTTGATTAAAGTTAACGCCTTATACAGCCTAACATTACAAGTGTATTTAAAAAGTTTTATCACCGCACAAGCAGAAAGGCCCGGCATATAAAATCAACAGCATATTCTTTGATATGACAAGAGCGTGTTCGAAATGAATTTCTGTTTAGAACACAATTCAACCATGATACTTAATTTTTTCATGTTAAACGTTAATTCAAGCCATTGTATAAAATAATTTGATAAAATCAACAGTAGATTCTCTACAGTGCAATGTAGATTACAATTTATTGCGAACTAAATCACTGCTGAAAGACATGCGCAGTTTCCTTCCGGTGCATCACGATTGGTCCCTAACTAGAACTGTTAATCAATCGATTTGATTAAAAAAAAGGACGATTTCACCAATTTCAATAAACATATGGGAGTGTGAAAAATCTGTTGATTATCATTAAATCCCGGGCAACGCCGGGGTTCCTTGCTGGTATGTAAATAAACATATAAAAATATGAGACATTTGTCTATTCTCTTTGTCTGTTTCTATATTCGCTAGCTTAGTTTATGTCATGGCATTGGAACGTGTGTTATCTTTACGATTGCCGTTTCCACTCCACTTCCGGTTGATCCTTTGTTTTTAATTTATTTCTTCTTTAGTTTTTAATAAAATTGTTAGGTGAAAGTACAGAAAATGTGAAGGAGACCTTCCTCCTCATTTCAAGAAAGGCTTTTCTAAATAATGTTATCATTTAGAAAAAAAAAAAAATCTTAACATGGACGGGGAAAACCGGAAGTAAAGTGAAAGCAGTAATCGTGAAGATCACCGGAACTTCACATGTCGAGGAGCAGTATAATTACGCAAGCATTAAAATGTGTCAAATATGTGGTCATTTGTGAGTTATGTAAATCCTTTAAAAAGTTTCTGTTATTTATTTGGTTACAAGAGGGTTCCCCCCTCCCATCACGTCAATTTAAATTTAGGTCACATCTCAGCATAAAGAATTTTATCGCTTTTTTTTACAAGAGAGTCACCACCTATCAAAGCCTGAAGGCCACTCGAAAATAAGGGCCAATGAGTGCAAGTTGTCACCGAGACAACAGCTTAATGATCGTTGGTGGTTGAAACTGGGTAGAATTTGATTACTTAAAAGGGCTGCTCAGCAAGAACTTTTCTTTTTGATTTTAAGATGACCATGTTGTAGTTAGCTGGAAAGCAGTCCAGCAGAACAAAGTTCCACGGGGGTGGGGCGAATCCAGAACCACACCCCAATCAGACGGATGTACGAGCATTCCCTACTCAAAAATGACCAAGTGACTCTAATCACATTTTGATATTTCCCTTGATTGACACTGTCAATTTTCACAAATCGCACTTTCGTCTTGGTCGCATCAACTTTATATTTCATGCCGAAATAGCTTGTAAAATTGTCTATAGTTTTTTCTCCAAGAATTAATTCCCATTTTAGTCACATAAATTTGTTCAACGTATATCTTTTTTATTTACAAGAGAGTTACAACTTATCAAAGCCTTAAAGCCACTCGAGAATAAGGATTAATGAGTGTAAGGTGGCCACTGAGACAACAGCTTAGTAATCGTTGGGGTTTAAAATTAGGTAGAATTTGATTATTTAAAAGGGTGGCTCAACAAGAACTTTTTAAAATTGGATTTGAAGACGACTGTGTTGTAGTTAGCTGGGAAGCAGACAAGCGGAACAGATTTCACGGGGTTTGATTCTAGGAAATAAATTTTGTTCATGGAATTTGCGTTTAGATTCAGACACGGTCGGGGAAATTGTTCTTCGATTACAGAGGAGAGAGGTCAAAGGCATAAAATCTTTTAAGCGAGCCGGCCGACCTGTTTTTTCTTAGAGAAGAATTACGGCAACGCAAAAGCAGATTGTAGTTAAAAGACTTGAAGGTGTAAAATCTGCAAAAAAGCTAAAGAATGGCGAATTTCTGTTGTAATGAACTTTTTTCACCTAAAAATGTTTGTGTCAAAGTTTTTTTCTTCTTTCTTTCGCAAGTCTCTACATACAATTCCGCGCAATCACGTTGATACACTGGTTCTCGCCATATCACCTAGTCGTAGAAATTTCCAGGTTGGTAGATAGGGGTGCGTTTACCTCAAGGGATAGGGGGAAGAGATACACCCTCGAATCAAGACGAAAAGCAAGGGGAAACTACCGTCTTTACTTGTCTTCCCGAGATTACCACGGCTCTACAATTTGGAATGCTCTTTAAAAAGCAGGAGATATGGCATAATCACATTGACACACGGGTTCCGGCTGGATCACCGAAGTTAAGCAACGTTGAGCCTGGTCAGTAGTAAATGGGTGACTATTTGGGACTTCCAGGTGCTGTATGTGCTCTCCGCTTATCTCAGCATTGTTTCTAGATACGACATAATCACGTTGACACACCGGTTCCCGCTGGATCACCGAAGTTAAGCAACGTTGAGCCTGGTCAGTACTAATTGTCACTGTAACGAACGCTTTCGATTCGTCCACGAATCGTCTTCAGATGTTGAGGAAGTAAAAGTGCGAAGGAGCCCAAATGGAAATGAAAAAGTGAAAAGTAAAATATACATTAAACCGCGTTAGAATATGGTAAGTTAAAATATATAAAGTCGATGAGAAGTCGATCAAAATATAGATCGATTAAAAATTAATTGAATAATAATTGAAATGAATAAAATTGAATATATATATATATGTATATATAAATATATATATATATATATGTATAAGATATAGATAGATAGATGAGTTTATTTTAATGTACTAGTAAATTTGTTATTAAAGGACGAAGCCTTTGTCAACTAATTGTCAATATTCATTGTCAATAAAAAAAATGAACATCGTTTTTGAAACGATCGTACAATCTATTGGATTTTGTTATATATATATATATATATATATATATATATATATATATATATATATATATATATATATATATTGCGAATTGCTTAGGACATCTATCCAGTTATGGCTGACGGAACGAGAGCATGCTACCCCCGTGAAGTATATAAAGAGTTCCGCTTGAAATTCTGTCCAAATTTCCGAGTTCGACAGAAACAGTCGGATTTTTACAAGGTACACATACGAGCATTACAATAACTGTTTATGAACTGAACAATGGTGTAGATGCTTGTCCAGCAAGTACTGACCACATAAAGTGTGTGTTCCATGCAATGGATATTATGAATGACAAAATTGTGAATCCGACTTATTCGAGTAAACTTTAAAGTAAGAAATCCCCAAGTAGTAACCTTGTTATCGATAAACTAAATCTATTTTTTTTTCATCAAAGGCGATACATATGAAAGAGCCAAGATTTTTAACATATAAAAAAAATCTGATTATAAAAAATCGTGACAATGCGTGATTCATTTACATCATAATTTCCGCTTGTTATACGGAGATAATTATACTAGTTATTCTACTGCCTGTTCTTCACAAAAAATAATAAATTGGATTCACAATTTTGGACGTAGTGTAACGTTGCTCAACATATTGTAACCTCAGTCACAAAAAAAAAAAAAACAAAAACAAAGAATACGAAATATTTCAACTCTCTTTTTCCCTTTGAACAAACAACGCCATTTACTTCCTCATTCTCCCGCCATTCATGACTTCTCGTTACGGCTGTTACGTCACTCACGTCTCTAACATGCTCTTGAACGTCATCCACGTCTCTAACGTGATCATTCTGTCTAACGTGCTTTATCTCTCTCCTTTTTATAGTCTTCTTTTTTTCTTACAGGGCTCGGTATTTGCATACGCGCGACCGCACTCTATTACAACAAAAAGAACCAATACAGATAGTACATTAAAGATTTGTTGGTATAATTTCACGTGTTACAATTACCTTATGTGGTAGGGCAATTGTAACACTTGACCTCTTGTTTTGAAATTGCAGTAGTAATGTCACAAATAACCTTACCGCAAAAAGACAAAGGGTGTGTTCTTTCTGTCACTCACACATAGAAAAAGGAGAAAAAAGGAAAACGCAAGAAGTCGTGAAGAGCGTGATAAGTAGGGCTAGGACAACAGCATATTCTTTTCATTGTTTTGACTCTCGAGTTTATATCCGACACAGACACAATTAATCACCCAAGAACCACATCACTCTACATATAAACATATAAGATATCAATGGATATATATCTGAGAATCAAAACAATGAAAAGAATATGCTGTTGTCATAGCCCTATTGATAAGCACACGTAACCGTGTGAGATTTGAAGTGGATAAAAGAATCCGGCTCGGAAGGAAAGGAGGCAATTATTTGGTACGTCTTGCATGGATGGAAATCAGTCATGACTTGCAGAACAGAAATGATAACGCTTTCAAAATAAATCAGTTCACTTCACCCAAACCAAGCCAAGATTTTAGAGGACGGTGTCGCCTGTTATTTTGGTTAGCGACCCCATCATCTATTTGTTAAGTTATTTGTCGCATGACCCCCTGTGCCAAGTAATGAAGACAGGACAGGACGGTATACAATAAAGACCAAATAAATTTATTTGCAGCAGATACAAAATAAATGATAGTAACGGTTCAGCGAGAAATTCTAAGTAACATTACTTGCGTTTATAGTCTTTGATGAGAGGTCGACGACGAGGTCGAGGGCAGACTGGCGTTCGACAGACCAGAGAAAGTTTATCGTCACATCTACACTCTTTGATGTCCAGCGAAGAAAGAGAATGAAAAATACAAACCGAAAGTGAAAGTGGTTGTATCGCCCCCCCCGTTGCCAAGAACAATATTGCTAGAGTTAAGAGGCGATAATCGTGTATGCCTTAAGATCACCCGTTTGTGTTTGTGTGTCCGCACAAGAGATAGATTCCCATAAGATATGCAGCTTGCCTTTCATACAGTTTTAATCCAAAATTTACCCATAATAAAGTGGATATGTCAATATCATTTGTATTGATCGGACTATTGTTCTCATCTTCAGTTTTATTTGTGCAACTTTTCGGTCGGATTGTCCTTCGACCGTCCTCAGGCATGTTGGTTTTTGTTTGGAAACCACACAAACATGAATTTTTCCCCGGTCTCCCCTACTTGTAAGCATTTTGGTGCGCAAGATTACTGGTAGGTTTGAAAAAAGATAACCAGGTTGTGTGAATGGATAAAAAAATGACTTGTTACGTTTGTGACATTATCGTTTTCGGGGGGGGGGGAGTTACGTGGATTATAACTGTATGAACCGAAAGCTGCATATCTTATGGGAATCGCGTTATCCACACAACGGACACACAAACACAAACGGATGATCTTAATGCAAATACGATTATCGCCTCTTTAACTCTGGCAATATCATTCTTTGCCAGAAGGGGGCAATACAGCCACCTTCACTTCCGGTTTGCATTTTTCATTCTATATCTTCACGATATCAAACGATAGGCACATGGAAACATCAATGGGTCGAGATGGCGTCGACTATAATGACTTGCATGGGCCTCTTCTTGAGTCTTTAGAAAACAATTTATAACACGATTGGTCAGCTTCATTCCTATGCTAGGAATGAAATCCTGGTAAACAGCCACAATCTGTAACATAGACGTCAACCTGTGAAGGGTTAACTTGGCTAAGAAACGTCCTGGGAACGGCAACCAAATTGTAACTTGAGTGAGCGATCGATATAACTATGTGTTACTTGGAAGTATTTTTTTAAAGAAATGAATGCATACCTGGATTTGGGCGTTGCTTCCCCCGCCCGAGGGCGGGGGGTTCTTGATCAAGTTTAAGCTTCACGGGTTGATGTATAGTGTGATATTGTTGCTGTTTACCATCCAAAACCAAACTTCTGTCTTTTCACTACCAACGCTCAGATGCCTGCTTTGTCTCAGTTGTAATGAATAGCTCTCGCCTCAACGTCAATAAAATTCTGGGGCGCACCTTTGCCTCTGACCTTAAATAGAAGACCTACCTAAGATCCGTTGCCAAAATCACAGGATTTTTCTACTGTTATACAAAGTATCTGACTTCCCAAGTTATCCTCTACGTGTACAAGAGTCAAACATGGCCTAAGATGGAATATTTTTAGCATATCTGGGGTGGAGCCCCCAAAAGCATATTTTCGACTTTGACAGGATACAGAACTGTCTTCGAAATCTAGTGAGCGATGATCTTTTCGCTTCCCTACTTCCCCCTTTTCTCACAGAACAGACTTTGCAAGTCTACATCTGCTCTATCGATACTTTATGGTAGGCATTCGACTGAGCTCCACTCTATAACCCCTCCTCATAAAACCTTCACAAAAATACTCGGCTAACTGAAACAACCGCCAAACAATTATCTTCATTCTCTATTTGTGCTAAAACTAAGCTAAAATTCCATGAACAGAGTTTATATCCTAGATCTGTTCGTCTGTGGAATGCAAATACCATTTTTCTGCTTCCCGACTGGTTATAACATGGTCGTCTTCAAGTCTAATGTGAATAAATTCTTATTGGGTCGTCATTTAGATAATCTAGCCTTGCCGAACTTCCACTGTGCCTTTTTATTTTTACATAGGTTTTACCACTTTTTTCTTTTACATAGGTTTCACCACTTTTTTTTTTTTTACATAGGTTTCACCACTTTTTTTTTTTTTATACATAGGTTTCACCAGTGGGGCCACTCGAAGACAAAGGTAATCAATGGGATAATATCGTAGTAGTCGTTATTAATGGAATTTTCGTAGATTCGATTACTTAAATGAACGGTTCATCAATAATTTGTTTATGTTGGACTTGAAGATAACCAAGTTGTAGTCAGCTGGGAAACAGGCAAACAGGACAGAGTTCCACAGGCGCCCAGTTCTAAGAAAGAAGCTTTGTTCACGGAATCTACGTTTTTATTTAGGCACAGTTAAAGAGTAGGGAACGTTATTGACAGTGGTTTCAGCTAGACGAGTGTTTTTCGAGAAAAATTGGCGAGGATGGGGGGGGACTAGAGATTGGAGCTCAGATCTCATTATCTACACTCAACCCTTATCCGTTGAGTGGCCGCTGGGCCTTGATAGGTGGTAACCTTACAAGTAAAAAACAAAATGCCGTGTAAAACAATTGGGACGGATGTGGAGAAAATATATTTGGATGGCGAAGCTATTGAGGTTGTTCAGAAGTTCTGTTACCATGGTGATATCACTGAGGCGCAGGGTGGAACTATCGCTAGTGTGATTGAAGGAGGCAGGAGTGGATGAATTTCGTACAGGGAACTTTTGCTATTGCAAGCGGTAGAGCGTTACTGGTGGACATGAGTATGTAATGTGATGCTGTATGGAAGTGAAACCTGGCTAGTGAAGGTTGAAGACAGTAGTTGCATTAAGAGAAATGATACGATGGATGTGTAATATTAATCTTAAAAACAAACTTAGATCTGATGACCTCAGAGGAAGATTACCATTGTAGCATAGAATGGAGCAAACGGTGGTGTTATAACAAGAGTGAGGAATGGATGGATTATATTCTGGAAATTTGTGTTATTACTAACCAGCAGAGAGTTACCATTGTCGACTAAGACAAGAGTCTATCAGGCACGTATGTGCAATGTGATGATGCATGAAAGCGAAACTTGATCAAGGAGGGTTGAGGATATTGGTTGCATGAGGAGAAATAATATGATAATGATACGATATATAATGTGATATAAGTCTTAAAGATAGACTTAGATCTGATGACCTCAGAGGCATATTAAATCTTGATAGTATCACGTTGACAAGAAAGTTCCTGCGATTGTTAACTTTGAAATTCAGATGAGATTATCTCGGTTCAAACAATATTCATCAGAATCAATACACTTTTGCTAACGCAAAGCAAGAGTATTTAGGTCGCTGAAGACGTTTTTCATATCGCTTAGAGTTTTGAAGGATTTCTCACGCAGAAAGTTGTCGAGATGCTTGAAAAAGTGGTAGTCGATAGGTGAGAGGTCTGAAGAGTATGGCTGATGAGGCAGAGTTTTGTAGCCCAATTCGTTCAACTTCTGCAGGGTCGATTTAGCAACGTGCGGTCGGACGTTGTCATGGAGGAGTATTAAGCCTTCTCTGTTGACTAATGGTGGGTGTTGTTGTCGAAGTTCCTGATGCGTTTCATCCATTTATTGACAGTATTTCTTCACCTTAATGGTTTCGCCTGTATTCAAAACCTGTAATGGATGAGATCGGTCACAGCCCACTAAACAGTCAACATGACCTTCTTTTGGCGCAACTCTGGCTTCGGAAAGTGTCGTGGAGTTTCGTCGGCGCCTAACCAATAAGCTGAGCGTTGCCGTTTGTCGTAAAGAACATACTTTTCATCGTAAATCACAACCCAGTCACAAAACAGCTCGTTCTTGTTGCGTAAAAGATGGGGAAGTGACATTTCATAACGGCGTTCTTTTGGTTGTCATTTAATTCGTGAGACATTCATTTATCAAGTTATTTTCTTTGCAATCTCTCCCAAAAGGTTTGAAATCGTCGTATACGTTACATCTAATTCAGAAGCAAGTTTTCAAACAGTTGTGCGTTGATTGGGTTCGACTAAGGCTCTTAATTGGTCGTTGTCAACATCCGATGGCCGATCGCTACGATCATCATCTTCAAGACTCATCGCCGCCACAAAATTTCTTAAACCACCATTGTGCTGTGCATTCAGTAGTGGTTCCTAGGCCAAACGCTTTCTTGATATCGCGAGCTGTTTCGGCAGTTTTTTGGCCTAGCTTGAATTGAAATGAGAAAATGGTGCGAATTTTCTTTTTTTCAATCTTGTATTTAACGTTCTGAAAAGAAGACATAATTGTTTTAAAACGATTGAAATTTAAACGATTGAATAGAGTGAAAAACGTTCTTTAAAATTATATATAAAGTAAAGGTATTATAACGAAAACTTATTTGAGAATACATTTGAACTCCGAATTGCATGATCGTTTTCACAAC
The DNA here is from genome assembly GCF_053919585.1 of Euprymna scolopes. Lineage (NCBI taxonomy): Eukaryota > Metazoa > Mollusca > Cephalopoda > Sepiida > Sepiolidae > Euprymna > Euprymna scolopes. The sequence goes on along the minus strand of NC_136516.1, from coordinate 25,448,737 downwards.
CTACTATAGTGAGGCATAATCACGTTGACAAACCGGAAGTTAAGCAACGTTGAACCTGCTCAGTACTAAATGGGTGACCATTTGGGACTTTCAGGTGCTGTATGTGCTCTCTGCTTATCTCGGCATTGTTTCCAGTCATCCTGGTCTTCTCTTTGCCACTGGACCCAAACAGTGTCGATCCAGGAGAGGTTTGGTTAGAGATTGCGCGACCCTTGCACATGCAACTGCCCCTGCAGGGTGTCCTTTGTCTTTCGAGACTGAACGGAGGTATAGATCGATTATAGTGAGGTGTGTACAGAAATGTATGCTTTGTTGGCATGGTTACAATAGAAAAAATGGACGAGAAAGTTTATATTAGTAGATTTTTTTTACATGGTAGCCACCACTTATCAAGGCCCGGAAGCCAGATAAGGGTTATTGCGTGTACAGTAATCAATCGGATAATATCGTAGTAATCGTTAGTAATGGAGATTGGATAAAGTGTCTTACTTAAGGGAGCGATTTATCAGGAATTTGTTTATGTTGGACTTGAAGGCATCCAAGTTGTAGTCAGGTGAGAAGCATGCAAACGGAAGAGAGTTCCACAGTCGTGCACTTCTAAGAAATAATCTTTGTTCATGGAATCTACGTTTTGATTTAAGCACAGATAAAGAATGGGGGAAATTATTGACAGTGATTTCAGCTAGATGGGTGTTTTTCGTGAAAGGTTGGCGAGGGGGGGAACAGAGATTAAAGCTCAGACGAGCACTTGCCATGGAAATAACGATATAGAACATTTTTAGTCGAAGAGTTGATTGCTAGGGAAACGGGAAGGGGAGCACGCGAGGAATTTATCCGGATAGATTTAAGAGCAAAGGGACACTTATTATAAAGGCCGGAAGAATATATCTCTCAGCGTTAGATTTTTTCCTCAATTTTTGTTGTATAATCCTCATTCCTGACCCCGATTAGGTGAAAGATCTGCTGTTTTGTCAGAGATGTAGGCCCACTTTCGAGGAGTTTGAATAAAGTTTTAAAGTTGGAGGAGTTTGAATAAAGTTTTAAAGTTGGAGGAATTTGAATAAAGTTTTAAAGTTGGAGGAGTTTGAATAAAGTTTTTTTCGACTGGCAAAACTGCCACATTCCCCAGTTATACTAAGAAACAATTATTTCATTGTAAATATATCATTCGTTATCGCACATAATTTTTTTTCTCACAACTCTCCCTCCCCACATCATGTATATATTATCATTTCAGGTCTTAAGTAGGTCATTCCTGTATAGTGGTGAAAGATACTAGTTATATTAAACGTCAGATAGGACAACATTTATCCCCCATTTTTTGGGCCTTGTGTCACTGTTAGTTTTTTTTATATTTACTACATTGTGTTAAATACAGAGTGTCCCAAAGAAATCTGAAATTTAAATTCAACTGAAAGTACCTCTCTACGATAAATATCGACTTCTTGATGGTGTAACGACTCATGATGACTTCAATAGGGTTAATCTAGATGTTCTAAAATCTTTTTTCGCTAGTTTGATGCTTCTATTGTTCTATCTTATATTTGATCAATTCAGCTTCTTTTGGGACAGCCTATATTTCTCGCTAATAAATATTTAGCACGTGGCAGTCGGACTGACGTATACCCATACTCATTATTTGTTATAATTACTTTTCTGTTCTATATATTTGTTTTCATTAAATACGAGTTGTGCCTTTCTTCCAAACCCTTACGGAATCACAAAACTACATACAATTTGTATATTTTTAGTCATTACACAGTTTTCAAGTGATTAGTATAAAAGGTTAGATACTTAATGATGTTTCTGAATTTTTGAGATGAGGATTGGTTATTCGTATTATTTGGAATCATCGGACTATTATTCTCATCTTGAGTGCACTTTTCACAACGTTTCGTTCGATGTAATCTCGGACCTACTTCATCCTGCCTTGATAGAGTTCAAAATAAACTTTGTAGCCTATTGGGGGTGCCCTTTCCTCTTCTCTGCAACCTCCTTCCCACAGAAGAGATGTTATGAGTCTGTCTCTGCTTTATCGTTGTTTTCATGGTAAGTGATCGTCTGAGCTCCAATCTATGGCCCTCCCTTTGCCTTTCACGAAAAACAACCGTCTAGCTGAAACCACTATCAATAATTTCCCCTCACTCCTTATATGTGCCCAAACCTAAACGCAGATCCCATAAACTACTTATTTCTTAGAACTGCCCGCCTGTGGAACTCTTTCCCGTTTTCCTGCTTTCCAACTGACTACAATACAAAGTCTCGGTGAGCCATCCCCTTAAGTAATCGAATTTACCAAATTTCCATTACTGACGATGACTACATTTTCCTTTTGACCAATGTACACTCCCTAACACTTATCCTCGAGTGGCCTCCGGGCCTTGATAAGTAGTGATTCCTTTGTATAAAAAAGTTCAACAAGATACACCTGAAGAAGTTCGGAGGTTACATCAACCGAAACGTTACGAAAATGACACTTAAGATGAGAACAGTAGTCCGATGAATTCTCGTTTTTAATGTTTTTATTTTTAATTTGTTTACACCCATTTGCCTAAAACGAGGCATATTGGACGTAAGGAGTTACTATGTGGGATCGTGTCTAATAGGGGTCTGTAGGGAGTTGAGTAGCAAGATGTTTGTTCACATTACATTTAAACTCCTGCAAGTCAGTACAGTCAGACGAGCAGGAAACAGGGAGGGAATTAATGCTTTAAACTGTGATTTAATAACTTTTTCGTATACATGCAACACTTGAAATTGTTTTAAATGATGTATAGTTACAAAAGAATTTAGATGGCCGATAAATAATATTAAAAAAAAATATATGTCTACTTGCAAAAATTCAAAATAAATAACGCACTGCCTATATAACAATGTTTACATCAACTTTCTAAAAACAAAAGCAGCTTTTAAATATTTGTACAATAAGAATCATCACTTATTAAGGCTCAAATGCTACTCGGGGATAAGCGTTAATTAGTGTACGGCAGTCACTAAGACAGCAAAACAGTGATCATGAGTGTTAGAAATTAGGTAGAATGTAATTATTTAAAGGGACAGCTTAACAAGAACTTGTTTACATTGGACTTGAAGACGACCACATTGTTGTCAGCAGTGTGCAGTTCTAGGAAAGAAACTTTGTTCATGGAATTTGCGTTTAGAGTTTCCATTTTTAGATTTTAGATTAAAAGAACCCAGGAAATAGATAGTCTGCATTAATTGTCTTTTCGGACTATTGTTTTCATCGTGAATGTTATCACCGCAACGTTTCAGCCAATGTAACTTCCAACTCTCTTCAGGCGCGTAAGTATTCTTGATGCAGCGATTAAAGGTAGAAATTAATAATCAGTTTTAAGTGAGAGCTTTATGAAGGTTAATGGTTGGATCCTTATGTAACGTTGTCCGGGAACCAACACATTGTAGTCTCAGTCGCAAAGAAGGCAAAGAATAGAAAAGAATTTCAACTAGTCTTTTTTTTTGTACAACAACATTTATTTCCTCATTCTATCGTTACGACTGTGACGTCACTCACGTCATCGTCTTTTCGAACGTAATCCACGTCTCGAACGTGATCGTCTTCTCTAACGTGCTCTCTTCCTTTTTTATGGTCTTTTTCCATCTCGTATTCATTTGCATATGTACGTTGGCGCCCTGTTGCACTTAGTACATGCAATACTAAGTATAGAATTACAAATTTTTGTAGATGTCTATCCGATCATGGATGATGGGACGAGAACAAACTACTCACGTGGATTAAATAAAAGGTTCTATTTGAAATTTCATAACAAGTTTAATATAAAGTTTCCAGAGATCGACAACGTGCACTTCAAGAAGATCGGAGGTTACATCGAGCGAAACATTGTACGAATAATGATAATTATAAATCGTGAAATTTACGGAAGAAAAATATGCATTCAAGTTATGGATGACTTTCCATCAGATATCTTTATGGGATTTTTCCAGAACTAAAAAATATGGGTCCACAATAATTATTCCTTTGTTTCTAGTTTCAGACGAATTGGAGTAGAGAGCGCCAAATTGATTTAAGGGGAGCTTGTGCATTATAATCTAATATATAAAAATGCATTCTCAGTAAAAAGAAAAATATTACGTAATTAAGTGTCATGTCGAAATTAGTAAAAGTTCCAAAAATTATGGAAAATGATCGAGTTGAAAGAATTGCAAGTAAAATAAAATTTATCAAAGAATTGCAGTTTTAGCGGTTTATTCTATTGCGATTAATTCAGTAGGACAAACTGACTTATCTCCCTTGTTTTCTCTTAATTTCTTTTTATTTCAAATTAGAAAATGGCGGATCGATAATAATTATAGTTTTTTTTTATATAATAAACTTGTTTCTATTTGATCATTTTTCGTAATTTTGGAAAATTTCCAACATAACATGTAATTACGTAATAGTTTTTTTTTTTTTTAAATCAAGATGCATTTAAAAAAGTTTTTAGATATCCAATTAAAACGCATTATCACCCATTATTCTTAATTATATGTTTTTGAAATTGCATTTTTACCCAAACAAGACACAGTGCCACTTTAATGTAAAGGGCTACTTTCTGTGACATAAGTTTTAGGGAGTTGAGCAGCAAGGGGAAGCAGGAACTCGGAAGGGAAATCCAAAGTCTAGCAGTTCTAGGGAAGAAACTTTAGATTAGAAGGTTTTCTTACATCTAGGGATCTCTACTGTGTAGGGGTGGGATTTTGCTGCTTGTCGGGTTTGTCGGGGGTATTTACGTCGAGAGGGTACAAGGGCTTGTAGTTCGTTGAAGCATCTACCATTAAAATACTTGTAAAACGGACAAAGGGATTCGAACTTATATGTACATGTTATATCGGTTTTTACAGCAAATTAAGTGTATATTTAGAAATTTAAAAAGAATCAGAATCGGCAATTGTATCAGAATTGGGAATTTAGAACAGAATCCGCAATTGTATCGGAACCGGGAAAAATATTGAAAATCGTCCCATCACCAATACCTTTATAAATAAAACAGTAGATATATGTCTGCGTCTATCTGTGTGTAAATATTTAACCGATAAGCTCTTAAACTACATATTACATAACACTGAAATTAACAGGAAATAGTAATCATACACCAGGGATAGTTTGATTGGATGGATGAATAACGCATACAGACATATATCGATAAGTTGAAATGCAAACTGTTCATTTCAACTTGTCGACATATTTTTACTTTTTTTCTGCGCATGCCCAAATTCTGTTAATTTCTTCAAGTCGTTTAATATTAAGTCGCCCTTGCCTATCTCTCGATAGCTACATCGGTAGGAGGCTCGACTAGAGTGCTAAATGTTTTGTTTTAAATTCTAGCTGATGGAACCCAAGTCATTTTTTAAATACTTTTGAAATCAATACTATGTATAAGGTACAATATAATATTCAATCGATAATTGGCTGTTACGTTTCTAAATTTTTTAGATGATTATTTATTCGAATTATTTGACTTCTTCGGACTACTGTTCTCATCTTGAGTGTCATTTCTATTTCACAATTCACATTTCGGCCAATGTTACCTCCGACCTTCTTCGAACTCTGGAATTTGGAAATTACGCCAAAATTCCCGAGTTCGACAGAAACATTCCCGAGTTCGACAAGATACACCTGAAGAAGGTCGGAGGTTACATCGACTGAAACGTTGTGAAAATTACGCTCAAGATGAGAACAGTAGCTCGATGAATTCACATAATATAGAATTGTCCGTTTAATTATAAATACGAAATCTGCATGAATTAAAATATATTTAAGCGTATTTTACGACCCGCCAAGCACCCCACTTCCTGCTAGTATACATATAAAAAAAAAAAATCAACTGGTCTCTTACCTAGCTCGTTGAATGGTGACTTTCCGGTACAGTAGCTTGGCAGCGACTAGGAGGTGAGAATAAGGTAAAACAAGAGAAATCCTACCTTATGTTTGTGCGTGCGCAAATTTGCTACTTTGTCATTTATAGCACGCTTAGGCGTATGATTTCCTCACTGTACTTGCAAACCGAACCAACAAAGCAAAAACCGAAAAAAAAAAAAAAAAAAAAAAAAAAAAAAGATGGGACACAAGCAAACGAACTTTGTCTTAACATAATATTAAGGTAATTAGAGATATTTCGATCCCCCTCTTTCCCTGTCACATGCCATTCTGTTACCTTTTTTGTTTTTTTTTTCTTGCCTCTTTTACCTTTTTTTTTTTTTTTTTTCTTGCCTCTTTTACCTTTTTTCTTGTTCGAAACTTTTAGCCGTCTGCCATTTAAAAACAAAAAGTAACAACAAACAAAGCAAAAAAAAAAAAAAAAAAAAAAACGGCACAAGGAATTGTAATCAGAGTTAATTACGGGGCTGACGTCACGGAAAACGGTGGACGAAGAACGAAGAGAAATTCTTCCCGAGAACAAAAGAAAAAGAAAAAGAAAAAAAAAGAAGGAAGAAAAGAGAGTGAAAGAAGGCAATAGTTATTGTGTCCACATTTTATATATTTTATTTTTTTATTTTTTTTTGTTTTTTTTTTGTTTCGGCTTTTAGCGATTGTATGCGCATTGATGAGAGGGCAAGGCGGGCCGTTGTCCACAATAGTCAACGGCTATTTGCGACTCGATCTGGAAATGCAGTGGTTCGTCATGGACTTTGTCCTTGGCTATCTTGGACAAAAAAAAAGACAGAAAAAAAAAAGAAACTAAGAATCAGAATCCTTGAACGTACAAATAGTCCGTCTCTGAGAGAGAGAGAGAGAGAGAGAGAGAGAGAGAGAGAGAGAGAGAGAGAGAGAGAGAGAGAGAGAGAGTAATGATGGGTTTGCATACGTGGACAAGGGAGTTCGCACTTTAAGAAGACTTAGACGTATCCGTGACCCGTTGGGTCATAAAAAGTCATAACTATTTGTTTTTTTCCTTTGATTTCATTTTTCCCTGCAACTCGTCTCTCCTAAAAAAGATGGCGCTAGTCAAAATAAATACCCCAGACAAGCCCCTTCACTGCAGGATTCCCCAGATACAGGACAGTTTTCTACTATAATAGCTTATTTTCTCAAAATGCTGGTCTTTGGAATTGCCACTTTACTCCCCGTTTTCCCAGTTGTAATAACATGCGCAAATGTAAATATAATGTGAACAAATATCTTGTTGCACAACTTCCCACTTAAGATCTTCCTCCCAGTATGACCTCTAACTGTCAATAACCTCTTTAGATCTCAGTTGTAAAGCACATCCAATTTGCAAATTAAGCGGCTTAAATGCTACAGCAAATTTTATTTTTTTATTAATGTGTCACCTTTTATCAGCTAAAAAAAACAAAACGCGATGATAAGAGTTAATGTGATGGATAGATTCTTAGTTGAATCGTAAACACCGTTACGAGGCATCTGAAAATGATAAATTTGATAAGTGGCGGAATTCTGTTCTTAAGCATGAGGTGAATCTTTTTGGGTTATGCCACATCTGGAGAGGAACTGCTCGGAGCACCCTATCCTGCCTTGAGTTCCAAATCGGCCTCGAAACATAGTAGGTGAGGCCCTTTTCTCTTCCCTGCGCCCATTTGGCGACAATACCCTCGACAAACCCGCCAAGCAGCAAAATCCCACCCCTACACCGTAGAGACTTCTAGATGCTGTAAAGCCTTCTACTTGAATAGCTTTTTCCCTTGGACTGCTGCACTTTGGAATCCCTCCCCCCCCGCGAGTCCCTGCTTCCCTGTCTGTACTGACATGCAGATATTCAAGTGTAATGTAAACAGACATTTTGCTGCCCAACTCCCTAAATAGTATCCCTGCAAATCTGGTCCCAAATAGTAGCGCCTCACGACTAAGTGACTCTGTGCCTTGTTTGGGGTGAAATGACACTACTACTACTACTACTACTACTACTACTACTACTACTACTACTACTACTACTACAAATGATAATAATAATAATAATAATAATAATAATGATAATAATGACAATGTTAATAATAATGATAATAATAATGATGATAATAATAATAATAATGATAATAATAATAATAATAATAATGACAATAATAATGATGATACAAATAATAATAATAATAATAATAATAATAATAACGATAATGATAATAATAATGATAATAATGATAATAATAATAATGATAATCATAATGATAATAATAATAATGATAATAATAATAATAATAATAATAATAATGATAATAATAATAATGATGATGATGATAATAATACAAATAATAATAATAATGATGATGATAATTATGATGATAATAATAATAATAATAATAATAATAATAATAATAAAACTCTTTCCCACAGAAGAGACACTGCGAGCCTATCTCTGTTCTTTCGATATTTTCATGGCAAGAGCTCGTCTGAGCTCTAATCTATGCCCCCCCTCTGCCAACCTTTCACAAAAACACACTTGTCTACCAACAACAACTATCCCCACTCTCTGTCTGTGCCTAAATCTAAACGCAAATTCCATGAACAAAGTTCTTTCCTTGAACTGTCCGTTTGTGACTACATTATGGTCGACTTTAAGTTCAATGTAAACAAGTTCTTGTTGAATCGTTTCTTTTAAAAATAAAATCATACCCGATTTCCAAATCTAACGGTTACTAAACTGTTGTACAGGTGACCTTCGGGTCTTGATAAGTCGTAACTTCCTTATGTACAAAAGTCTAATGAACACAATTTACTTAGTATTATTTGGTCTGTACAAGTACGGGGTAAAATTCAGTTTCAAGTGCAAGTTTTCTGAAGGTTGAAGGTTCAATTCTCAGTGCGGGTGAATTACTTAACACTTTTACCTGGTTATTAAATAAAAAGTTCTGTTTGATATTCCGTGCAGATTCCCGAGTTCAACAAGATACACCTGAAGAAGGTCGGAGGTTACACCAACAAAAATAACTTGTAAAAATAAAATTTAAGGTGAGAACAGTAGTCCGAATAATCTCAATGATCCAACTTATCAAGCCTCATCTCAAAAATGTGAAACGACACACATTTGAAGACGACCATTTTGCAGTCCACAGGGAAACAATCCCCTGTTTAACGACTTGACAGATTGGCAGTTCTAGGAAAATAAGTTCCTTAAAAGTTCTAAAGTTTTCTTCTGTTCCGAATTCGATGAAAAGATTCCAGAGTTCAACAAGATACACCCAAAGAAGGTCGGAGGTACATCAACCGAAACATTGTGAAAATAACACTCAAGATGAGAACAATAGTTCGAATAATCCAAACAATCCACATTATCAATCCTTGTCTCAAATATCTAAAAAGATAATTTAATTACTCACGAGGACAGCTCACAACAAACATTTGAAGACAACCATGTTGCAGTCCACAGGGAAACAATCCCATGTTTAACGACTCGACAGATTGGCAGTTGTAGGAAAAAAGACTTTTATCATGGACATTTAATTTGGAACACAACTAAATAAAACACGTTTGTCAACTTCCCGTGATATTGCATTGTTGATCACCAAAGAAAAAAAATTATTTTCTTGTTAATATTAATAATGTTGGTACTCATGCAGTTTAAGGAATCGTCTAGATGGTTTACGCGTGCCGGCCAAAAGTTTCATGATTTTTTTTTTCGCGTAAACGCTGGCCATTGTCTTTCCTATGGAAAAATATTTTTTTTCTGTCAGTGCGAAATAAATTTACAAAAAATATAATTGCAAAATCAGAACAGTATTTTTGAATAATTATTGGAGAATATTTTTACTAAACGTTTAGAAAATTAGAATTAAAACTAAGAAAATAACATTAATTATAAGGTTAGTTTCATAAGTATTATTTGAATAACAAACAACCGATAGCATATATATATATATATATATATATATATATATATATATATATATATATATATATATATAAAGCTGAATGTCCGTGTGTGTGTGTGTGTGTGTGTGTGTGTGTGTGTGTGTGTGTGTGTGTGTGTGTGGTCACGAATAGGCTCCTATCTGGTTGACTATTTTAAAAAACTGATTACATATAATGATAGAAGATGTATCGAGACACAGGAATGGGTATGTTTTATCTGGCAGAACGGTGGTTCATTAAAATTGTGGGGTCTGCGTTCGCGCCTGGTCCACAAAGTATGGAAATAAAAAATTTAAAAATAAAAAAAAATGTTTACAAGTGTTTTTTATGTTGATTTGATTAAGATTACTTTGATAAGGATATTTGAACTCAAATAGGGATGGTATAATAAAATTGTGGGGTCTGCGTTCGCGCCTGGCCTCCATAGAATGGAAATATGTCACAAAGTTTAACAACGTTTTTTAATATAGATCCACAGAATATAGTGATAAGTGTTTCAGTGTGAACAGGTATGGTATAATAAATTATGGGGTTTATCTATTTTATTTTTACTTTCATCATATTTTGCTTTCGTTTTGATACTCTCAAATTCGAAGCTATCTCTTTACAACCCTTCCTTTTCATAGCCTATCATACTTTCATAAATCAGAGTCTATTTTCTGTAGGCTGTTTTTGAACCCAGTCAACGACGGGTACTGGGTACTTTTGCAAGTATATATATATATATATATATATATATATATATATATATAAATATATATATATATATATATATATATATATATATATATATATATATAATAAATTCCACAGCCAAACAACGTCGCAGCCCACAAGAGCCATGACAGTCAAAGAACCGGAAGTTATATATATATATATATATATATATATATGCATAAAAATAAAATAAAAATATCAGCATGCAGAACACGATCATTCATTTAATTTAGATCATGCGAAAATTATAAAATACGTGATAGATAGAGCCAAAAGAAGACTTTTAAAGTCAGCACTAATATTAAACACTAATACTATTATACAAAGAAAGGGCTTCTACCATTTAGCCCCTAGTATAGGGGGAAAAATAATCAAAGAACAAAATATAAAAACAGATCCGGGTTAACCGTTTTTCCTTAATCCTTAAATAATTTAAACAAAATGAATAAGATTAGAGAGAAAAAAAGCGCACATATTTATTTTTAAAAGTGTATATATATATATATATAGACATTGAACAGCCCAAGCTTCCCATACACACACCTAGTTTCCTTCGCGATATGAGTAGGACTCTAACACTGTTTCCTTTTCATTTTCGTATGGTCTATGATCGTTTTCTTTTGCATTTTTCCTTTTAATATCCTGAAGATGTCCTCTGCAATAGGGACGAAACGTTGATCATTTCATAAATTCATTCGAATTTTTCTTTTTCAAAACAACACACACACACACACACACACACACACACACACACACACACACACACACATATATATATATATATATATATATATATAGATATATATATATATATATATCAGGTTGGCGACTCTCTTTTGAACCCTTTCCAGGAGTGAGAGACAAAGAGCAGATTACAGCCCAAATGTGACAACATTACTCCATAAATGGGCGAATAGTGGCCTTATAGAGATACAGGATACTTTCAGGCATAAGTAGTTTTCTAGCACCATAGAGAGAGCCCACCTTCTTCGCAGTAGCCTTGGCAATGCTCTCAATGTATCTATTCCAGTTAATGTTCCCTGTAAACATTAGGCTGAGGAGTTTAAAGGAAGTATTTTCGTGTAATGTGTTCTTGGCCATTGCTATTGGTGGTAGTGAAGTTTTTTTGTAATTATTGAAGGAAACAAGCTTAGTCTTGGTAGCATTGAATGTGGACATCCATTTTTGTCCCCATTCCCCATTCTACTACAGATTGGGGGCCAACCTCTAGTGTTTCTGCCATTTCGTTAGAAATGTGTTCATTTGTTTTCCCCTGGTGCCTGTTATAGAGAGTGGTGTCATCAGCAAATATACCCATCTCCGAAACAATTTTATCAGGGAGGTCATTTAAGAATATCAGGAATAATAAAAGTTCAAGGATAGACCCCTGAGGTACTCCCGCATTTATATCATATTGTTTAGATGTACGACCGTCGAGGACACCTTGGATTTTTCTCTTACTTAAGAAAGATTTAATTACATTATGTATTCTTCCAGTGATACCATATGATCTAATTTTCCTTATAAGACCATCATGCTATACCCTGTCAAAAGCCTTAGATATATCGAGGGATACCGCTCTACCCTCCCCTGCTTTGTCTAGTGAACGGTAGATACGTTCATATATATATATATATATATATATATATATATATATATATATATATATATATATATATTGTGTCTTCATTTTTCACTCTTATTGCTTCCTCTCTCTCTCTCTCTCTCTCTCTCTCTCTCTCTCTCTCTCTATATATATATATATATATATATATATATATATATATATATATATTTGATTTTTAAACGAAAGGTATTTCTATTTTTTTATAATTTTTTATTGATCAAAGCAAAATACATATTTAATTATTATTTTTTTTAAATAATAAACCAATGATAGGGGAAAAAATGTTTTATTGTATTTATGAGTTCTTTTTTTTGTATTACGGTTGAGGATCTCAGCATTTCGTTATCTTCCATTTTCCGGAAACCGCCCGGACGATTCTGATGATAACACGGTCCTTATACTGCTTAGATACGTCCGGTTTAAACTCCGCACAAGTATCAAATTTTGAAATAAAGATGTTCAAGTTTAAGTAGAAAATTTTCAAAAATCTTTTTGCAATTTTCTTTAAAAAAAGAAAACAAAAACAGTTTTGAACAAAACAAAACAAAACAAAAATATACTTGAAAATTTAAAAAAAAACTTATTGCTTTTTGAATCTTTTAAAAAACTTTTGAAAGACTCCAAAATACACAATTTGTTTTGCAAAAAATAACAAACTTTTTTTTCCTAAACAGTATATATGATGGAGAGGACTTATTACATAGATGAGTTCGCGAACAATCTTAGTTAGGTCATAAACAATGGAGAAATCGTGACAGAACCATTCCTCGTCATCCATCTTGCTTGAGTGGGCTAACCAAATATAATATTTATTGTTGGAATCGTTCACGCGGTTTACAGAATATGCTGGAAGGTGCTAAAACACTGAGCACCTTAACGCTAATGCAAGAAGTCATCGCGAAAACATTTGTTTATCATTTATTATAATAAAAAATCTGAATTGATTTGAACAAAAATAATCATAACAAAAAAAGAAATCGTTTCGGCCGTTTTGCCCTCCGGCCTTCGTCAGGTGTTTTGTATCGAACTGGGGAAGTGGTCCTAGACGTTGTATCAAAGTTTACAGTTACCCAAAGGTGCTGAGTTCAATCCTGAACGAAGGCAGTGAAAAAGTAACATTCAAAACAGAGAATAAGCAACTATGTCCCAGAGCCTAACTGGAGTCCGAACACGGTGCCCCCGTAATAATAATAAAGAGTTGGGTTCGAGACTCCTAACAAACGGTTACCCATTTCGATACAAAGCATCTGATGAAGGCCGGAGGGCAAAACGGCCGAAACGTTGTGACTATAACAACCAAGATGAGGAAGTCAGTCCGACAACCTCAATCAATGAAAACACCTCATCTCAAAAATACAGACAATTACTAAAAAAGAATTCGTATCCAATTTTTTTTTCATTTTGTTTTGCTATCAGTTGTTTGTAATTAAAAATATTTATTCATGAAAATTGTCTTACAATTAGTGTTTGTTTAATAATTATTCAAGAAAATTGTTTTCATTTTTCAATTAATTTTTCATTAAAATTGTTTTCGTTTTCAAATAAATTTTTCATTAAAATTGTTATCGTTTTTCAATTAATTTTTCATTAAAATTGTTTTCGTTTTTCAATTAATTTTTCATTAAAATTGTTTTCATTTTTCAATTAATTTTTCATTAAAATTGTTTTAACTTTTGAATTATTTTTTCATTAAAATTGTTTTCATTTTTGAATTAATTTTCAATGTTAATTGTTTTCATTTTTGAATTAATTTTTCATTTAAATTGTTTTCATTTTCATTAAAATTGTTTTCATTTTTCAATTAATTTGTCATTAAAACTGTTTTCATTTTCAATTAATTATTCAATGAATTAACTTTACACTGATAAAACTAATATATTTTTCATTGAAAAAAAAAAAAAAATGGCCAGCATTTGTACAAAACAAAAAAATTACAAAACTTTTGTCCAGCACCTTGCGTTTTACATAAACTGTCTCAACGATTCTGACAATAGAACGTTTGTTATTAGGCATAAATACAAATGTAACATACTGGCCTTTCACTGTCATCTTCCATTCTATGAGCCAATGCATCTATTGGCTCAAGTATGGGCTCAATGGGTCAAATTAGAGCGGGTATACAACATTTTCAAGGGCTTTTTGTTGGCAGACATCCCACTTCCAAGTTACGTCCTTCCTCCAAAGATTGTGCAGTGACTCAAGTCATATGAACAAATTTGATAACGGGAGGAATCGCGTGAAGATTGCCGACATTCTAAGTGAGCCCACAAAGGTCTATTGCACATGTCGATTTTATAAACGAATGAGAAAAGATTGTAAGGTGCTCGTCTGAACTCCAATCTCTGGTCCCCCCTTGCCAATCTTTCACGAAAAACACCCGTCTAGCTGAATCCACTGTGAAAAATTTCCCCCACTCTTTATTTGTGCCTAAATACAAAACGTGGATTCCAGGAAAAAAGCTTCTTTCTTAGAACTGCACGCCTGTGGAACTCTGTTCCGTCTGCCTGCTTTCCACCGGACTACAACTTGGATGTCTTCAAGTCCAATGTGAACAAATTCCTAATGAACCGCCCCCTTAAATAAACACTTCATCAAATCTCCACATTAACGTAATGTACTTGCAATAACCCTTATCCCTGAGTGGCTTCCGGGCCTTGATAAGTGGTGATCACTGTGTAAAAAAAAAAAAAAATTCGGAAGATCCAGGCAAAACGCGATCATATTGTCCTTTTCCTTAAATGGATTCCACAAGCCTGGCACAGACTTTTAAAAAGTGAAAAAAAAATGGTAAGATAAGAGAAATGTGGGGTTGTTTAGCATATTAGATTACGAGAGGACCACATGAAGGTCGCTAACATCCTAAGTGAAAGCGTTTTCGTGGAACGAACTCGACACACCAATGTTGTCAATCGGTATCGGTAAGCACTTAGGCACCGCCAACCCTTCTAAAACTGTCTAAACTTATACTTTTCTTTCTTTTTTATATATTTATCTTATGCAGGAAGTACCAAGGTTAGCCCAAAATGTTCAAATCGTCTATTGCAAATATAAACGTTAGGAATGAAAAAAAAACATTGTAAATTATTAATCCGAAAGCTCAAGACAAAACGTATTCATTTGCCCTTTCCTCGTTTGCCCTTCCCAAGCTACCTCTACCCTGACACAGATAAAAAACGACAAAAAAAGAGAAAGATGAGGTATTTCGTATATTTGATTACGGGAGGGACCACATGAAGGTTGCCAACATCCTAAGTTAATGTGTTCTGTGGAACATTCTGGATTCGAACTTGACACACCAAGGTTGTCAATCGGAGTCAGTAACCACTTAGCGATAATCACGCCCTATCGAAGCTATGCTTATATTTATACTTTTATTTCTTTTGGTTTAATACACGATATACCAACGTTAATCCCCCAAAGTCTCCATTGTCCATTGCAAATGTAGACTTTATAAACAACAGTAAAACATTGTAAATTAATAATTCGAATGATCCAAAAAAGTAATCATATTAGTTTGTCCTTTCCTCGTTTGCCCTTCTCAGGCTTTCCCTACCCTGGCACAGATTTTTAAAAAGTGAAAAAGAAAAAAAGACAGGTGAGATATTTAGCATATTTGATCACCGATGTTCTACAGCGAGTTCGACTCACCTGCTCATTAAAGTTTGGGGAAGCCAACGTCCAACAGACGCCCCTTGACCTTAATCATGTCGATCACGTTTGAACGTGTGGTGACTGCTGACAGGTGAGGTGAGGTTAATTTCAGAGTGGAACATCGAGTTATTAACGTGATTTGCTCGCTGTCTGGGCTGCTTACTCCCCACTCTCTGTCTCTGTGTGTGTGTGTCTCTCTCTCTGTCTCTCTCCTTCTCTTTCTCTGTCTGTCTGTCTCTCTCTCTCTCTCTCTTCTGTAACGCCCGCTCCAAGGTAAACTAGATGACAACTGGGCCTTAGAACGGCGAACATTTAAACGGTACTCGTTAACTTGCACCTTGGTACACACAAGCAGACGCAGGATTTACAATCACATGACAAGAAGCTTTTAACAACTTCTAAAGAGTTTAAATTGATTTGCCGTTGATCACGTGACTTTGCGACTTCGTTACTTTTATATGAAAGTGAAATT
>NC_136516.1:25424950-25427450 GCF_053919585.1 Euprymna scolopes | reverse complement strand
CAAATAATAAAATTCATAAAATTATTAGGGAGATATTTATAATAAGTGAATAAAACACATACACACAGAAAAACACACACACAAATATACATGTAGAAGATACGTAACCAAATACAAATATATATAAACACATACATATACACACATGTAGAAGATACGCACAAACACAAATACATATATATACATACATATACACACACACATATATATATACACACATATAAATACATACATACACACACATATACATACATATACAAACACACACACATACACACGCACACACACATATATATATATATATATGTGCACATATATATACATATATATATATATATAAATTAGCTGGGCAGGGAGAGATTGAAAAAATTAATTTTTTGTTTTTAATTTATTATTTATAGTTTTTTGAATTGTCGGGCGTTAAGTTGAAAGAAAGAAATGAGAAATAGAAGGGTAAATAGGTGAATTATACGTTATAGGTTTATTTAATAAAGTAAAAAAACTAAGGATATCAGTAAGTTAATTAAATAATAAAAATTAATATAATTATTAATAAAATGTAGATAGTAAGTAGATAACAAAAACACACAAATACATACACATGAGTACACATGTAAAAAAATACACACATCAATGGGGGAGGAGCATGTGCTTGAGTATATGTACAAACACAAATACGAAAAATATGTAAATAAGCTTCGTGTTAAAAAATATGATAATTATTATTGAAAGAATTAGTAAGAGGTAAATATAAGAGAAAAGCGTATTATATATGTTATATGTAGATGGTAAATTAAATAATTAATTAAAATAGAAGGTAAGTAAATGATTAGTTGTTAACAAGTAGATAATAGACCGAGAGGCAAGTCGAAGGATACCAATTGTGATAAGTACGTAATTGAAATAATAGAAATCGAGACCTAATTATGGAAATAGCCAATAAGAGACTATGGGGCGAGAACCTTTAAATAGTGACATAAGGAGTGATTAAGGCAAAGGGGGGGGGTACAAAAATGAGTTTGGTAAAGAGAGATGTAGCTAAAAAATGGTGGGATAAATAGGTGGGGGTTCTGTGGAGGGGTTCTTTTAAAATGAATGGGGGACTATATAGTTTAGGTTGTAAATAGGGTGTGTGTAATTCGTTAGTGTTAGATTTTAGGGGTGGGTTATAGTTATTATTAGAAGGGTGAGAAGTTGCTTAAGAGGTGGGATTTATAATGTTTACAATTAAGTGAGGTTTCAGTTTTTTTATTTAGAAGTTTATCTCTATCTCTAAAATTAGTAATCAGTAATTTTTCAGTTAAGCATAAATAACATGGGGAGTTTAGTGATTTACAGGTACTAGCTCTATTAAGAATTTCCCAGCTAATAATTGGGGTGAGGTTGTTTCGGGTAAGTAGTAGATAGTGGTTAGTTAATGAAGTACTATTTGGGTGGTTGGGGTTATTTAGGGAGCATTTATGCACTCTAAATCTGTCTTTGAACGTGGTGCTTGAGAGGCCAATGTAAAATTTTTTGTTTTGTGGGTCTTAAGCAGGGGCAATAGTTGCTTTGTAAACCACATTTGTTGAGAGACAATTTTGCTGGAGCGGGCATTGGGGTTTGTTAAGGCAGTTACAGTTATTTTGACCATTGTTATTATAGTTGTGGTTATTTAGTATTTTATTGCTGTGTTTTTTAATTTTATTTTCTAGATTATTTGTGCAACTGTAGCTAAGCTTAATAGTGTTCTTATTAAAAATTTTATGTAGAATATTACTAGGGGGGAAGTGGTGATTAAGAAGCATGAAGAATTTTTGACCTAATTTAGTTTTTATCATATTATTATAGGGAGGGTTAAACCAGAGGACTTTGCGGGATCTGTTATTCCTATTTGTATTGTTGGGTTTATTAGGGTCCAAGTATGTAATATTAGGGTTGGAATATCCAGATTCCTTTAAAGCATTTTCAAAGAAGGGTTTGTGTAGGTTAAAAATGCTGGAGTTAGATGAGTTTGTGCTAAGCCTTTTTTCTATTGATTTAGGGATATGTTTAATAATGTGTTTGGGGTGGTTGGACATAGGGTGTATATATAGGGGGTATGTATTATTTTTAGTGTATGGTTCATAAGTATTATTAGGGAGGTTAAAGGTAACATCTAGAAAATTTACTGTTTTTAAGTTGGAAGTTACTTCAATCTTTAGATCCATATTCTTCAGTTCCCTGATAATGTTCTTTTTAATGCCTTCGCACTTTCGGCCGCTTGCGTTTTCAACAATGATAAGGCCATCATCTCTGTAAAGTCCCACGTTGTTGTTGGGGATAAATTTTGTGATATTATATAGGATGAAAAGGCCTACTAAGTCAGTAGCCTCAGCTGCATCAAAAGCACCCATCGCAAGGTCGAAGGAGGTAGGTTGGTCTTTTTTAGTCCATTGAGAGTCCTGGCTTAGTAGGACAGTTTTACGGCATTTCAGAATGATGTCAGTTTCAAATGGTTGAACATCGGAGAAGGTAGAAG
>NC_136516.1:25399950-25419950 GCF_053919585.1 Euprymna scolopes | reverse complement strand
TCAGGTGGTTAAAATTGCTTTTAGTTGAAATTGACAAAAGTAGTAAGTAGGTACCAGTTGTTTTTAATAAAAACTGAAATTTTTCGATCGTCGGATTTCGCTCTTATAAAGAAGAACCAGCTTTTTTTTACGAAGATGAATTTATGAAAAGCTAAACGGTAATCGCGAACTAATTGACACCAAAACAGATGAACACATTATTTAGACTTGAAAATATCTCTATCCCTGATGATGACGTGCGTAATTTGAAAGTTTGAATAATAATTTAGCAACACAACAGCAAGGCAATTTATTTTGGAAATTATTTTAAAAAAATGTTTGAAAAAATTGGCACAAAGACTCAACAGTAATGGTGCGTTTATTGCTTTCGACATCTTTTGTTCACACATGTTACACATTAAGGTCGATACATCAATGACAATTAAGTTAGCTAGTGTGAATTTTGACAAGGGTTACATTTAGTGCATCTCATGATAACCATAATATGTAAAACAGGATCGTTCTCAGAGTTGTGTGACGCAAAGTTCAGGCAGGGAGCAACGTGTCTAAGTGGAATGATTGTCTCGACGTCTCTCTCCGTGTACGTCACTCAGTTCAGTTAAGTTATAAAGTAGAGTGAAGATAAAATTAGTATCTTTGTCTGTTGAGTCAATTCTTTACGTTGAAGAAAACTCTCAGCGAACGTCTCCTTGTGTCTTTCTTTATGAAAATAATTTATTCGTATAAGTTAAACAGGCGACCAACTCATAAAAAGTAGCGACGGCAGACAAGCATGGATGAATATCCCCGCACACGTATATATCAAGAACTCTCTTTTTGTTATTGAGAATGTTACACTCTAAATAAGAAATGGGGGATCAGATCATTCTAACTACTGCTAGCAAAAGAGGCACATGATAATTTTGATTTGACCCCTTTTTAGAATTTGTACTTTTCTTCCTTGTGTCTACTTGAAATGTACTTCTTGTCTCTTTTTGAATGTTATCTATTTCTGTAATTTTCGCAGTTATTTCGAAGCTTGTAGTTAGTTACATGTTTTGTCCTTTGGTAAGGCAAGATAAAATTTTTGTTAAAGCAAGATAAAGTTTTTGTTAAAGCAAGATAAAGTTTTTGTTAAGGCAAGATAAAATTTTTGTTAAGACAAGTTAAAGTTTTTGGTAAGGCAAGATAAAGTTTTTGTTAAGGCAAGATAAAGTTTTGCTAATGCAAGATAAAGTTTTTGGTAAGGTAAGATAAAATTTTTGTTAAGACAAGTTAAAGTTTTTGGTAAGGCAAGATAAAGTTTGTTGTTAAGGCAAGATAAATTTTGCTAAGGCATGATAACGTTTTTGGTAAGGCAAGATAAAGTGCTTTGTGTGGAAACTTCCGAACATGGAAATAGTATTCCATCTTAGGACTTTTTTGTCTCTGAAATAGGCAGCGAATCACATCAGGAGTCAAACATTGTCTAAGGCGGTAGTACAATCTAACCATTCTTTCAGCAACCTTAGCAACAATTTTAATATAAGTATAAGTCTTCCATTTTGGATCTGGAGTACAAGCCAGTTTTATAAACTTATCAAAACAAGGTGTTTATGTGTATATTATTTGGCTATTTAATTCACGTCTGTGTTTATGGTGTTCTTGTTACGTATGAGGTATAGCGATTACGTTAGTTAGTATAGATTTTGACAAGAGTCGCTCTGAGTGCATAAATATGAAATAGAATCATTCTCGGGGTTGAATGAAAGATGGGTAACGTAAATTTGTGGCAAGGACAACAGGTCAAACATAAACAAAAAACTTAGACTGAACTGCAACAATGAAAAATGACGACGTCAGACAAGTACGCATAAATTCCCTCCCGACACGTATGCATAATGAACAAACGTTAATTTTGTTATTGAAAGTGTTATATTATATCCAAATGAGAAATGGGGATAGAATCAAGGAATAAATAGCGCCCTTTTTTCATTCCAAGTATTGCTAGCAAAAGAGGTACACGGTAATTACGAACTTCCTCCATTTTTTGTATTTTGTTCATTTCCTCTTTAATTCTACAATTCTATTATCTTTTTTTTTTTAGTTATCTATTTTTTTCCTTTGTATTTTTCACGGTGATTATTGAATGAAATTGATTATACCAGTATGAAATTGATTACACCAGTATGAAATTGATTATACCAGTATGAAATTGATTACACCAGTATGAAACTAATTATACCAGTATGAAATTAATTACACCAGTATGAAATTAATTACACCACTATGAAATTGATTACACCAGTATGAAATTAATTACATCAGTATGAAATTAATTACACCCGTATGAAATTGATTACACCAGTATGAAATTAATTACACCAGTATGAAATTAATTACACCAGTATGAAATTAATTACACCAGTATGAAATTGATTACACCAGTATGAAATTAATTACACCAGTATGAAATTGATTAAACCAGTATGAAATTGATTAAACCAGTATGAAATTGATTAAACCAGTATGAAGCATCAACTTCTTTTTCTTTCGTGGTTACTCGTTTTGTACTTTGGAAAAACAAGAAACAGTGTTCCGAATGCGGATACAGAAACCCAGTTAACATATTAGGGACCCTACGTCGGTGGCGATTAAGTAAGCTAGTTTGAATTTTGGCAAAGCAAGAGAAAGTGCTCTGAGCGGAAAATCTGGAACGTAGAAACAACACTCCATCTTAAGATTATGTCAGTGATATGAGCAGAGAATTATATCAAGAGTAGAACAATTTCTTATGCGTTAATACAATCCAACCATTATTTCACAAACCTTAACAAAACCAAACTCCTATCTTTACATCATCAACGCTCTGATCCCCATCTGGCATCAATTGAAATGGATGGCTCTCGTCTAGGAGAAGCCCCATGTTTTGACAAGCTTCTGGGGTTGTCCTTTACTCCTGATCTGAAATGGAACACGTACATCAAGTCTGTTGCCAAGGTCGCTGGAAAGATGGTGGGATCCTTCTACCGCTCGAGAAGATATCTCACTACGGATGCAATTCTCTGTCTATATAAAAGCCAAGTACGTCCAAGGATGGAGTACTGCTGCCATATCTGGGCAGGAGCTGCTAAAAACAGCCTATCCTGCCTTGACAGAGTACAAAATAGACTTCGTGGCTTAGTGGGGGATGCCCTTTCTCTACCCTGCAACCTCTCTCCCACAGAAGAGACGTTGCGAGCCTATCCTTATTTTATCGTTATTTCCATGGCAGATGCTCGTCTGAACTCCAATCTCTGGTCCTCCCTCGCCAATCTTTCACGGAAAACACCCGTCTAGCTGAATCCACTGTGAAAAATTTTCCCCACTCTTTATCTGTGCCTAAATCAAAACGTAGATTCCATGAACAAAGCTTCTTTCTTAGAACTGCACGCTTGTGGAACTCTTTTCCGTGTGCCTGCTTCCAACCTGACTACAACCTGGATGTCTAATGTTAACAAATTCCTAATGAACCGCCCCCTTATGTAAACACTTCATCAAATCTCCACACTAACGTACTGTACTTGCGATAACCCTTATCCCTAAGTGGCTCCCGGGCCTTGATAAGTGGTGACCACCGTGTAAAAAAAAGTCTTCTATTTAGATCTCGATTACAAGCCAGTCCTACGAGCTTACCAAAACAAAGGGTTTACTTGCATATTATCATTTGAGATAAAATAAAAATAATTGGCTAATCTAATTTGAATACGTGTTGACAGTGTTGAGGCAGGGGGCAATATGTGTACTCTGTCAACGCAGAAAGAGTGTTCTGAGCGAAAACACATGGAATACGGAAGCAGTATTGTTAACATATAAGGACCCTACGTCGGTGGCAATAAAATTAGCTAGTGCGAATTGTTACAAGGGTCACACTGAGTGCATGATAACGTGTGTATTATCATTTGGGACAAAATAAAGATTATTATTTGGCTAAACTTATTTAAGTACGTGTTGACTGTGTTGAAGCAGGGAACAGCATATCTAAGCGGAATAATTGCCTTGGTGTCTTTGTCTGTCTGTGTCACTCATTTTAGTTAAGTCAGAAAATTAAAAAGTAAACAATTACTTAAAATAACATTAATTTCTCTCTCCGACGTCTATTGTCTCCAAATAAAACCTGTAATAAAATTCAGCAAGCCTCTCCTTGTGTTCTCTTCCTTCATTGCTAGTGTTAATTTCGACAAGGCAAGATAAAGTGCTCTGAGCGAAAACTCTCCGAACGTGAAAACCGCACTTTATCTTTGCAGCAGACTTCCATTTGGCTCTCTAATTGAAATACATATTTACGGTGTTGAGGCAGAACAGCATGCTTGCTTTGTCAACGCAAGAAAGAGCGTTCTGGGCGAAAACTCTTTGAATGTGGAAACAGTATTATTGACATAATAGGGATCCAACGTCGATGACAATAAAGTTACCTAGTATAAACTTTGACAAGGTTCACACTGAGTGCATGATAGTTCAGATCTGTAAAAAAAAGAATTGTTTCCAGGGTTGAATAAATGAAGATTGACATAAAGCTGACGCAGGGGCAAGAGGTAAAACACCATAGACAAAAGAGAGAGAGAGACGATGGAAGTTAAGGCGGTAGTACAATCCAACCATTCTGTCAACAACTTTAGCAACAGTTTTCCATTTTAGATCTGGAATACAAATCAATCCCATGAGCTTACCAAAACAAAGGATTTACTTGCATATTATCATTTGGGACAAAATAAAGGTAACTGTTATTTGCCTGATCTAAATTGTGTTGAAGCAGGGACAATATGCTTACTCCGTCAACGCAAGGGGGAAAAACCCGAATGAAGAAGCAGTATTCCTGCTAATATATTAGGCACACTACGTCGGTAGCGATTAAGTTAGCTAGTGCGACTTTTAACAAAGGTTTTCGAATAAGTTTCTTCGTGGATGCCATGCAAATGAGACACCGCCAATAATGTAAAAATAATCCAAAGGGAATGTTACCTCGATGTCAGATTGTTTTCGTCACTTATTTCAATAAATTAGGAAGTTAAAAATTAAACAATTAGTAAAGACTAGCATGGGTACCCGGCATTGCTCGGATTGACATGAAGTTCCGTTTAACCACACTTTAGAATATTAATTAATTTCATCATGGGCAACAATTTAAAAAATAAAAGAACGGATAAAAACATGTAAATGCAATCGTCCCCCCCCCAAAAAGTACAGAATACTCTATTTCGGCAATGCAATAGAAATACAAAGAGAAGAAACTGTTCTGATATTGAGCAATTTTTTCTCGTCCGTGCGTTAAAAAGAACCCCCCAATAAATAAATAAAAATAGATCAAAACAACTTTTGTTTCAATAAAAATAACAGCGAGTGTCTGAACGACCGAAAAAAAAAGAAGCTAAATGCGTGCATAATATGCGTTTTTTTTTTAAATTATTTTTTCTAAAGGCACTTTTTCACTGTTTTTTTTTTCGTAAATAAAGAAAATTTTCGATTTGCTTCTTTTAAAGGGGACTTTTTCGATTTGCTTTTTTTTGATTCGGGCAGGGTGGGGGGCTTTTTTGTTTCCAAAAGTATGGCTGAAGTTTGAATTCGAAGCAGTCAAAGTTTCTGTATAGCCGTTTAAAGAATATTAAAAAGTAAAGATAATATTAGCCTCTCTCTCCTCTAAGTATATTCTCTACAAATAAAACCATGTAAGAACTCAGCGAACGTCGCCTTGTGTCCTCTTTCCTCATGAAAGAAAGCTTACTTCTATAGAATAAATAATTCAAATGACAGATCAGTGTTACATCATATCGTAATTTACTGTCAATTACGAAGCTAAAGAAATCTTACATATGTTTCTAGAGAAATATTCAGAACTAGAAATTTAGGCTCTTATTCGTATTAGCGATTTATTCCTCGGTAAAATTTAGCAATCAAAATGGATTCTTTGATCAAAAGTTTCAACATTTCTTTCGGTTGTAAGGATATCTACTTTGATAGTCTTGCTAGTGTTGTTGTAAGCGTGGATGTGCCTATGAAATTAAGAGTTACGTGTTTTCTGGTGTTCCTTGATACTAATGTGCAGGGGGTTCACTGTGCTACCGATATATGATTTGCTGCATATAATTCACTGTATACGATATACAATGTTCATGGGAATGGTATACACGTGGCAATTTGCTAGGATGGAGTGCGTTGCGTGTTGTTAATTGTTAGCGCAGTGTGAGCCCAGTGTGTATTAGAAGTATGTCTAGACCCTCTCTACATATGGTTTTGAGGATAGTTATGGTGATCATGTCGTTAAAGTTCGGCAGCTTCCGAAAGCAGATGTTGGAGAGATTGTACCGTGTTCGATTATCTACTAGTTAGTATAAGGTTCCATTATTTTCTAATAGTTAGTATAGGGTTCCATTATTTTCTAATAGTTGATATAGGGTGTCAATTATTTTCTAATAGTTGATATAGGGTGTCCATCATTTTCTAATAGTTGGTATAGAGTTTTCGTTATTTTCTAATAGTTGGTATAGGGTGTCCATTATTTTAATAGTTGGTATAGGGTGATGATATTGCTGCATTTAATGCAGATGCGAGTCAACTCGTTCTCTTCATGGCCTATTTGCCTTACTAGAGAAGGCCGATTTGTAATGTATGAAACTGTCTGTATAGGTGGGTTTCCTGTATTCACATTACCTTTATCTGAGATGTTCAATGTGAAATGTCTAAAGGTGTAAAACTGTACTGTCGGAGGAACATACAAACAAAAAAAAAAAAAGAAAAAAATTCGACTCAGCATTAAAAAAAAATTCAAATGAAATGCATTTATTCGTGGTTTTTCCAAAACAACGCATTTCATTATCTTTTAAAAATCTTTTCGCACAAACATTTGCTTTTGAAAAGTCTCTGTTGCCGCCACATCATGCTAGCAGTAGCCAACGCTTTCTCGCTCTCAAATTTCATACGTCCATTTTGCCCGATCTCAACTTCCTTCATTCTCAACCACTTGGAGTATTTTTCATCTCCTTTTCTTGTAACGTAAGCTCGTTCACACTTGCTACTTTTGTTACATGATAAAGGGCTGTCCCCTTTTCATGTAAGTAAAAATATAGGGAATTAGTTAAATGTAAATATGAAATAGGATAGACAAGGATTCGAACTTGCGAAGCTAGACTTGGAATTGAAAATTCCAATCATAAGTTAAAATAAATACAGAATGTTATTGAAATAAGGAATGTGGAATTGCAATTGTTTAGCTTACATATCTGTTTATTAGGAAAGGAATGTAATGTTAAAATTTGTTCTGTTATAAAAATGAAAATTAAAATAAGGAATTTAATCGTCAATTGAAATTGTAAACATATTACTCGAAAAATAGGTTACTGAACTTGTTGGGTCATGTCAGTGTGATGCGTGTAAACAAACGTGCTTTATGAGCACATGTTTAATCATGCGATGACGTGACGAGTTCTCAATATAGGTAGAGTTTTAGATGCAGTCTGGGAGAAGAGTCGGGGAGAAAGAGCCGAGAGAGAGAGAGAGAGAGAGAGAGAGAGAGAGAGAGAGAGAGAGAGAGAGAGAGGGGTCAGAGACGGCTGCTGACGTCAGACCTTGGAAGCGAAAGGTTAGAGAAGAAAAAGCCATGTAAAGAAACTTTGAATTCCTCGAGCGAAATCATGGACCGGTCATGAAATAAAGGACGTCATCATCTTTGTGTATCTGCGTCTTCGTATTGTGATTCAACAGAAAAGGTATTATCCATTTATATCATAAGAACTTTGTGAAAATCACCATCTCAAAAATAGGCAAGAAATATATGCATAAATATTTATAGAAACACCCCCGTTCATACAGAACTGTCAAAATATAAATGTCAATCTCTCGGTTTATTTATCTATATATAAAATCACCTCTCATTGTGTATTACATGCCGTCGGCTCTCGTGTATTAACATGTACCACAAACAGGAACATCTTAAGACACATGAACACTCCTAAGAATGTCTCTAGATATCTCACTAAGGCTCTCCTAAAACGAACAACAACAACAACAACAACAACAACAACAACAACAACAACAACAACAACAACAACAACAACAATACAGAATATACGTCATCTTAATAATAATACCACGTAACACTTTGTACAGTGCTGCTGCTGCCAATATTTTCGCTAGCCAGCTATCCTTTGGCTGCTGCTGGTTTTCTAATACGCTCTGTTACAAAGAATCCACAACTATCGGGGTGCTCGATAGTTAACTGAATTTGTAGGTCTGTGTTGCTAAATGTGTTCGCCTCCTGTTCGAATAAAGATGTCGTCTACGTATCTTGTGCAGAAGATGTAGGTGTGGCATGATTTGAAGGCATAGTTTAGCTATGAATGCGATCTCAAGAGGCTTGATCTCATAGGCAGTCCTGTTACGTGTTGTATGCAAAGTATGTGTTTTCTATTATTATTTGTAATATTCGTATGTTAGTAGCAGCGAGGCCAACGCAACAGAGGTCGATGGAGGAGATGTAGTCAGTAATTATGTCTATTGTTGGATGGGCGGGAGCAGATCTGTAGAGGGCGACACCATCAAGGCTGAAGGCATACTTGTTGTGTATGAATTGTTTTTGCTGGTTGTGAACGTAATGTGCGGATAGCCACCTTTGAGCTGCTCACGTGTCCGGAGAAGGTTGGGAGCAGAGGTTTAAAAAGATGGGAATGGAATTATGGATATTTATAGAGCAGTTCTTCTATGCTAGGCTGAGGGCTACAGAATCAAGGTAGTCTTGATGTTGTTGCCCTCTACACATCTGTTCCCGCCCATAATTACTTACTGTATATTCTCCAGCAACTTCTATTGTTTCAGCCCCATTACTACTGATATATAACGAAATCCTCAACTTGCGCAAGAGCCAAGTACGCCCTAAGATGGAGTATTGTTGCCTCATCTGAGGGAGGAGCTCCTCACAGAAGAGTCGTTGCGAGCCTATCTTTGCTCTATTGTTATTTTCATGGCAGGTTCCTGACTGAGCTCCATTCTTTCCCCTCTGTAAAACTTTCGCAACAAATACTCGTCTCGCTGTAAGATCCGTCAAAATTTCTCCCCACTATCTGTATCTAAAACGAAGCTAAAATTCCATGAGCAGAGTTTCTTTCCTAGAACTGTGTGGAACAAAATAACGCGGGCTGCTTCCTAGCTGATTATAACATGGTCGTGTTCAAGTCTAATGTAAATAAGTTCTCGTTGAGCCGCCCTCTTATACAATGAAACCTTACTTAAGTTCCACCATTACTGATCATCACGGTGTTGTCTCACAGTCTACTTAACACTCATGAACCTTATCCAAGAATGACCCCCGGGCCTTGATAAGCAGTGACCCCTAAGTAAAAAAAAGAAGAAGCTTTTGCAGTCCGCCTCGATAAATATTCGACGATAGTGGCTTTAGCCGTAAAACAAAAATTAAATAAATAACAGATCATAATAATAATTAAAAAAAAGAACTAGATGAGTGAGTTGAGGGCGGATGATGTTTAATTACGTGCAAGCCTGACAAGAAGGCGAATAATTAAATGCAAGTAACTTTTGCCTTTTCTTTTTGTGTTAGAAGATTTTGTTCTCGGGAAAACAATGCAACTATATGAGCCGACATCTTTAAATAATAACAGGATGGTGGGAAATATGTTTTATGGCTTCACATACACACATGAGAATTCAATCATATACATACATATACACACACACACATAGACACACACATACACACAAACACATATACACACATAGCCACATAGACACGCATAGACACACACATACATACATATACACACATAGAAACACACATACACACATAAACACACATATACACACATATACACACATATAGGCATACACATATGCACACACATAAACACACACAGGCACACATATAGACACACACATACACACATAGACACACATATACACACATAGACACACATATACACACATAGACACACATATACACACATACACACATGTACACACGTATAGGCATACACATATACACACACATAAACACACCAGGCACACATATAGACACACACATACACACATAGACACACATATACACACATAGACACACATATACACACATATACACACATACACATATACATACACACATATACACACATATAGGCATTCACATATACACACACATAAAAACACACATACACACATATAAACACACACATACACACATATACACATACACATACACTGATTATATAACCTCAGTAGCTAGCTTTCTTTCCTTTTACCACTGCAACCACATCTCGGATCACCCTTTCCCGCCTTGGCAGAGTTCTTTTAAAGATTGTGAAGACTGAAGGTTCAATTCTCAGTGTGGGTGACCGAAAAATACAATTGCGAATTACTTAGGACCTCTCTCCAGTCAAAGCTGACGGAACGAGAGCATGCTACCCCCGTGACGTAAATAAAAGGTTCTGTTCAGATTCCACAGTTTCACAGAAACATTCCAGAGTTCGGCAAGATAGATCTGAAGAAGATTGGAGGTTACATCGATAGAAACGCTGTGAAAATATGACTCAATAACAGCAATGGTAGTCTTGCAGAGGGTTGAAAGTTGTGAACGGTGTCAATCAACAGTACAATTAATTAAATAGACACAAAGCAAATAGGTAACAGCAAAAGCAAAGGATGACAAACACAGATGAAACACGTTGAAGACAATGTGTCGTATTTTATTTTTACCAAGCAATAAATCGTAAAATATACGCCAATGGATATAGTATCAGTCAGAGCGAGAACTGACATCTCGCGAGGCTGAGATTCTTGGGTCTTTGAGGTAAAAACTGGTAACCGGATGTCAGTGGGCACTGGTTCGGATAACTGGACGTCAGTGGGCATTTGACGAGAAGCTAGGCATCAGTGGGTACTGGTACGGGTAGTTGAATATCAGTGGACACTGACGCAGGTAGCCGGATGTCAGTGGGCACTAGAACGGAAAGCTGGACGTTAATAGGAACTGGAACGGGTAGCTGGATGTCAACGGGCACTGGAGAAGGTAGCCGGACGTTAAAGGCTGTAGGAGATGCAGAAGAGAGCTGGTTGCACTTGGGTCGCTGCAGAAGTAAGCTAAAAGCTGTAGGAGTGAACTGGATCATCGCTAGAGTAAGTAGGAATCGCTAGTAGCTGCAGGAGTGAGCTGGAGCCACAGGAGTGAGCTGGAGACGCTGCAGGTGTAATTGGAGTCCAGAGAAGTTGTAGGAATTAGCTGCAGACGCTGCAGAAGTAAGTTGGAGTCGTTGGAGCTGCCGGAGTTAGATGGAGACGCTGCAGGAGTAAGCTGGTGAGCTGAATATGCTGTAGGAGTAAGCTGGAGTCGCTGGAAGCTCCAGGTGTGAACTTGAAACAGGTTCAAGAACTGGAGTGGTAAGCTGTGAGAGGGAATCCTGGGAGGCTGCCAGCAGAAGAGAGTGGAGTGTGTATCTCGCTCTGCCGTCCATGATCCCCACGTTGTCGAGATGGGAATGTTCCTTTTAGCTGAACTGAAGATTTGTTGTGATAGCAACTAGCTTTGTGGAGAGCCATTGGTCTTGACGGCTTCACGGCCAGTGATGGTGTCCTTAAACAACGAATGACTATAATTAATTTCACACCATATTACTTACAGTTATAAATGTCTTCGGTCTTTATTAACTGTTTTTTTTTTAATTTAGGTTTGAAATAATAGTCCTTTGTTTTTATTTAGTTTGTGAAAGATGAAGGTTTTGTGTTTTCTGTTTGTTGTTTGAAAATGGTCGTTGCTATTTTTAGCAAACGTAGTCGTAGCGTATTTTAGGGAGTACCGAGTTTCGTGTCTGTCTTCTGCCGACCAACGTTTGTTGGTTACAATATTAAAGGAGCGGTTATTTGCAACCTCGGCACGCTAAACGTTCTAGTTTCGATTCCAGCGGGTGGGACCGAAGCCATATTTTTATAACTGTTGAAATAATTACTATATATTGGATAATAATCAAGAGATAATTGGCTATATAAAAATAAATGAGACATTTGCACGAATTAAAATATAATGTTGTATTCTACGACCGGGCAACGCTGGGTGGCCTGTTAGCTATTAGATACTTTAAACTTACCAATGTTTATAAACACTATCTCGTTCACATTAATGGATATATTTTCCTGATATATTTATTTTTTACAAGAAGATGTACCCGGCGTTGCCCGGTATTAAAAGTAACGTTAAATTCCTTAAAAAAAAAAAAATGAAGAAAAAAATGAGACATGTGCACGCGAGTATTGTGTTTTTTTTAAGTAAAAAAAATACTCGAGCTGAAACCAAAACCTAAAAGCAGTGAGTCAAGTACGATAACCATTAGGCTGCCTTGCCACATACTTTAAAAAAATGTTTTAAGACCTACTTATTATTAAAATAATGTGAACGATTCGCGCATGCGAAGTCGTGAGCAGTTGACAAATTATCAATTTTTCAATTTTTACCCCTTTGCCGAATGAAAACTGATTAAAAGTTTTCCGCATATCTGAATACCCTATATACTAAATTTCAAGTTTGTAGATCAAAAATTCGCTGAGTCTATACGTTGAGAATTGTCCTCACACACAAACACATTCTCACTTTTATAGATATACTAGCAACTATACACGTGCGAGATTTTGCTGCAAGCTTGGGTACCCGTGAAGCAAAGTCCGACCTTAACTTTCGACCTTGACCTTGAAAATAGTGTACACCGTCCCTAGGTCGAAGACCATCATCATCATGTCAGGTTTGGTCATGATCGGTCGAGTGATGTGGGCTGTAGGAAAATATATACACATAGGATATAACCTTGACCTTTGACCATTATCTTGGAGAATGGTGTGTACCGTCCCTAGGTGGAGAACCATCATCATGCCCCGTTTGATCATGATCGGTGCAGTGGTGTGGGTTGTAGAAGAGTCGTACACACAGACACACACACACACGCACACTCACGCACACACACACACGCACGCACACACACACACAGACGCACGCACGCACGCACGCACACACACACACACGAACACGCACACGCGCGCGCACTAACGCTACTATTTTATGTATATATATAGATTGCGAAAAAAGGCTTTATAAAATATCTTCAATTTCTTTTTGTGATAGGTGTGCAGCAACAATTTAAAAAAGGTCAATAGCATGGCACCATATAAAAAAGGTTGGGAACAACTACTCTACATTAACAAACAACCAAGCAACCAAACAAAGAACAGACAGGAACTCCAATTGTACTATATAGATATGTGTATGCGTGTTAGCGTGTGTCTGTACATCTGTGTGTGTATGCATGTGTACGTGTCTGTCTGTACTTCAGTGTGTGACCTCATACATATAAGTCACAATTTATATTTCCAATAGGTTAATAATTAATATTTTACCTTCCCTAAAAATAAGAAAGAATTAAGGTATTTAATAATCCGCCTTCGCTAAGCCTCAACCCTAACCCTAACCCTATCCCGTTTGATTTTTGTATTTAAATCCCTAATTATACGTTGTTTGTCCGTCCATTTTTTGATAACCTTGTCTGACCTTAATCGAGTTCTATAAAAATAATAATAAAATGTCCTGTTTTTTTTTTTCTTTTTTTTAATGAAAGGAGTTTTCAAAACGCGAGAGAAACCTCGGGATAACTGATGACAAATTGCCAGAAAAAAAAAAAAAAAGCATGTACTCTGAGAGTAGAGACTTCCACCAACGCTAAAAAATGGGTTCATCCAGTCTTCTCTCAATATCAAAAAGGGCTTGTTAAAAAAATAAACAAAATATCACAAATTTTAAATTATCTAAGGTGTTAGATTTTTGTAAAAGAAAGTATACCAAAATATACCAAATTCATCAAGCATTTTTTTTAAACAAGAAGAAAAGTTTTTAACATCGAAATATCTCGTCCGCCATTTTCTTCTTATACGCAGTGCCTTAAATAAGTTTCCAGACTTTTTTTTTCGTATGTCCACTTTTATTAATAGTAAACTCATGAAACTCTGTCCCTTTCGAAGTAATCTCCTCCAGCTGCAATACACTTCTTGTACCGTTCCAACAACATTTGGAAGACATCATGAAACACTTCTTGTGTGAGCATGTCAATGACCCTCATCACAGCCTCTTTCATCTTCTCAATTCTGTCATAACGACAACCTCTAAGGTTTTCCTTGGGCTTAGGAAATAACGAAAAGTCACAGGGAGCAAGGTCTGGACAATAGGGAGGCTGAGGAACTGTCTTGATGTCTATCTTGGTGAAATAGTTTGTGACAAGGATGGAGTTGTTGACTGCACCTATGGGACAAACTTCACGCAAATCCTCCACATCCTCAGTTCCTCGCAAATAATTGCCTGTACAGTTCCCACACTGACATCAAACCGTGCACTTATTGTCTCTAAAGGTACACGACGGTCCTATCCATGATTTTTTTTATTTGGCAAATCTATTCTGTTGTTCTGAATTTTTTACCTTACTCTTAATATATATATATATATATATATATATATATATATATATATATATATATATATATATATATATATATAACTACTTAATTTACTCATTACTCACATAAAATTAATATACGAAAGTATAGATTTATGCGTAAACTTTAAGTATTTACTTCAAAAGTGCTCAATACGTAGGTAGAGCTAGTTAGTAATTTATAAAATATATATGGCGATTAAGCTACACTGAATATTCTGCGTTTCATCCACTCTAGGACTCCTCAATCGCCATATATATATATATATATATATATATATATATATATATATATATATATATATATATATATATATATATTAGCTGACCTGACCCCAGCTTTGTCAAAAATCTATGGGGTTGTTTATAGTTTTTATAATGTTAACAAAGAAATATTGTCATTATTAAATATTTAGGGACAACTTCGTGAAATTATATTCGGACATGTTATTTTCAATGGAATCCAGCTTTCGGGCTAGGATCTAAGTGTAGTATCTGTGCTGATGCTACACTTAAGTTGTCCTTTGTCAATAGAGGGAAACCTTTCTATTCTAAAGCAATCTTTATTTTTGCCTACTTCCAGGGTGCCTTATTTTGGGGAGCTGATTTTTCCCTCACATTAAAAACGACCTTCTGTCACATTTTGCTTACGCTGGTAAGTAAATAGATACCAATAGAAATTTGCCATTAAAACAACAGTTTAAAGCTGAACTGACAAGGAAGGGGGAAAAAGGACGTAACTTTCGCGAAGAAAAAGTGTTCCCATTTACTTGCCCCCCCCCCACGAGGGCAGAGTTAGACACAAGGTCGGTTTTTAATGTGGGGAAAATTTAATTTTTGGTCTTAAAATGCACGACTTATACTGCAAACGCCTACTAGAGTATCTAAGGTCTCTCCGTACAAGGGTTTTCCAGAACAACCTGGCCTGCGGATACTTTTTCCTAGAAGTAAACCCTGACCAATATTCAAAACCACACAGTATTCACTGCCCAAATAAGATATCCTTACTATGGCTAATTTACATTAACGTTTACGAGGAACGGTGTACTTTCTCACAGTTTATATCTTACTGCCCGAGGCAACCCTACTGGGGCATGCTGACAGTTGCATTAGCTTTACTTTCTCCATCTCCATGTATGATATTTTCCTGCAGTGGGAAGAAAATAACACTTTTCAGGAGAAAGAAAACCCTTTATAATCTGTAAACTATAATGTATATCGTCTACAGATATCTGTCAGTTTTCAACTACTACGAAGAGACACACCTATGACAGAGAAAAAGACAACCTCTATATTCACTATTATTATAATCAACACAAGTCATTACATAATAGAGAACAACCTGGCATGAGGATACTTTTCCCTAGTATTCTCTGCCCAAATAAGATCTCCTCACTATTACATTAGCTTTTACGAGAAATGGTGCACTTTATCCAAGTGATGTTACCTCAAGTAATAGCACGAAGCTGGATACTCCACCAGACTAGATAAATTTTTGTCCTGGAATCCAGTAAGACCAAGAGACCAAAACGAAAGATATACTACAACGTATGAAAATGATTAATTGGGCATTATGATTAATTGGAAGATTATGTTCTCAATTTCTTTACTCAGTTTTTGAGAGATAAAGAACTGTAATGAAACATTCGAATATCTATGTATCTCATATGGAGTTCAAGTGTTAGCCCCAGGTAGTGGGCCCCTTGATTTCTGAGAACTTTGATTGAAGTAATATAAAAACAGATACTACACTTACAGCTAAAAATCCAAGAATTAGGTTTCTGAGTGTGACATAAAAATGACCAGATTCAACTAGAAGGTTCGCAAGTTCGCAAAGATGTGAAAATTGGAGATTACATCGACCGAAACGTTGGGAATTTAACAACAAAACTGAGAACAATAATCCAAATTGTCTTTGTTTTTCTTTTAAGTTCTTTTTGAAGGGGGGACGGGTATTAACCGCCGTCTTGCTGATGACTGTGGGAAAACTTTGACCTGGCCGATTATCGCCGATTCTCTCACGTTCTTCCTTGCTTTTGACCCCCCTCGGGCCAAACTAGTCTATCCCTTAAGACTCCGAATTTCATGAGCATTCGACAATGTTAATCCCATTTTGGATCCCCCAGCTCAGCCCGCCACGCCCTTCTCCTCAAAAGAAAGCAACAAAAAAAAAACAAAAAACAAAAACCTAAAATATTACAAAAGAAAAGACAACACCTGAACAACGCCGACAAAAAAAAAAAAAAAAAATAAAATAAAAATAAAAAATCCCCTCCGGCCCAAATTAACTTAGCAAGAAAAAAAAGAACAAAATTATTCAAGATGTGAAAACAGAATTTCGGGTTCCGAGGCGGGGTGGGGGAGGGATGGGGCTAGGTGAATGTGCGATTTTAATAGATGTTAAAAGCGGATTAATATTTGTGACAGACAAAAGGATTTGGAAGACGTTAGGAATTGCAGTATTATCGAAATTATTATGGGGACGTCGGTGGGGTGGGGTAAAGAAATGTGTGTGAGGGTGGATAGATTGGGTGGGGGTGATTCTGTGCGGTATCAGACAGAGAGAGAATAATAGCGAGGGAATGGCGGGACATCAATACACTCACACATATTCTCTATCTCTCCGCGTGCGCACACACACATCTCTATCTCTCTCTCTTTCTCTCTCTCCCCCCTCTCTCTCTCTGTCTGTCTCTCTCTCTCTCTCTCTCTCTATAAATATATATATATATATATACTAGCAGGGAGACCTGACGTTGCCCCGGATTGAATGTTTCACACTCCCATATTTTTATTGTCATTGAAATCGATGAAATCGCCCATTTTTCAATCACATCGATTAATTGCCTGCTCTAGTCGGGGATCCACTGCGGTGTACCTGAAGAAAGCTTCACATGCCTCTCCGCTGTGAATTAATCTTCAATATATTGTAGTTTACATTGCACTGTAGAGAACTTATTTTTGATTTTATAAAATTATTTCTTATCTATCTATCTATCTATCTATCTATCTAAAAGAGAGTTTGTGCATGTGTTCGTTCCCTATAGACTCGAAACGGTTGGGTCGACTTTTATTAAATTTCACACAAATGAACTTTATGTGCCTGGCAGTGCTCTTAGATGGGTTTTGTAATAGAATGTCTTCGATAAGTATCAATATTCGAAAATCGAATAAATTTTATGAAAGGAGAAACGGACGATTCAAATACCTTATACAGCTTAACATACCAAATGCATGTAAGAAGTTTTATTAACACACACGCAGAAAGGCTCGGCATTTAAAATCAACAATAGGTTCTTTGATACGGCAGGGGCACGTTCGAAATGACTGTTTCTGCTGAAAGTACAATTGAACTATGATACTTGACTTTTTCATTTTAAAGTTAAATTCAAGCCATTATCACCGCACGAGTAGAAAGGCCCGTCATATAAAATCAACAGTAGGTTCTTTGATATGACAGGGGCGCGTTTGAAATTAATATTTAGATTACAATTGAAGCATGATACTTGACTTTTTTTTTTTAACTAAGTTAATACGGGGAGGCATGTGAAGCTTCCTCCCGATGCGCTACGGTGGATCCCCAACTAGAGCAGGCAATCAATCGATTTGATTGAAAAAAAATGGTTGATTTGATTGATTTCGATGACAATAATAATATGAGCGGGTGAAACATTCGTTGATCATCATTAAATGCTGGTCAGCGTCGGGTCTCCCTGCTAGTATCTATATATTAACATAGTAGTACCTTTAAGGTACGTACATGTGTCCCGTTTTCCAGATTATAAAGTGTTCGATCGGGAAATCCTATTTATTAAAAAAAGGGGGGGGTAGAAGATGATAACGAACATTAAATTAGTATATAGGGACGCTAATTTAATGTTCGTAGTATGTTATCACCTTCTACCCCCTTTTTAATAAATAAGATCTTCCAATCATCTTCTACCCCCTTTTTAATAAATAAGATCTTCCAATCATCTTCTACCCCCTTTTTAATAAATAAGATCTTCCAATCATCTTCTACCCCCCTTTTTAATAAATAAGATCTTCCAATCATCTTCTACCCCCCTTTTTAATAAATAAGATCTTCCAATTATCTTCTACCCCCCGTTTTAATAAATAAGATCTTCCAATCACTGAAGACGCAATGAAAAAAAGAAACAAAAAATGTAAAATTTAAAACTGATGTCGCTTTTGGGTCGTACGTGAAATGAAAACATACTAGGTCTTCTAACTAGGATCCAAGGGTAGTATCTGTTCTGTCTAAAAAATGGTATAATAATACTGTGGGGGTTCTGTTCAGGCCGGGCGTGTCTACAATCGAAATATGTCACAGTCCTTTTTTTTTTTACATAGGAATCACCACTTATCAAGGCTCGGAGGCCACTCAAGGATAAGGATTATAGAGTGTACAATCGTTAATGGGATAATATTGTATTAACTGTTAGTAATGGAAGTTGGTAAATTGGATTACATAAGAGGGCGGTTCATCAAGAATTTGTTTATGTTGGACTTCAAGACAACCAAGTTGTAGTCAGCTGGGAAGCAGGTAAATGGAAGAGAGTTCCGCAAGCGTGTAGTTCTAAGAAAGAAGCTTTGTTCGTGGAATCTCCTATAAGAATATTAGAGATAAAACGTAATAACAAGATATATTCTGACACCACATTAGCCAGATTACTCCGATAAATATTTTACAGTTTAAACAAAAGGGCTAGAATAATATCGTGGGGTCTCCATTCACGCCGAATGTCCACAGAATGCTCAGCAGTAATATATTACATGTGAAAGATGCCGCTGTGGAATCTCCACAAGTCATGCTAGTATATGTTAAGAATAATTAGTCATGAATAGCAATATTTACAACTAGGAATAGAATAGGTTTAAAGTTGTTGCTGTGGAATTTCCACAGGTCTCGCTAGTATTGACATTAACTGCAGAAGATCGGTTCAAGAAGCGAATCCATAGATACTCCATTGATTTGGTTGTAAACGTTGCTTCAATGGCGCTGATAAACAGTGACTGTTTTTAGTAATTTTTATTGATTTTAAGTAGAAAGAGAAACGAATGATTGTTATCGATTATATCGATAGTTCATTTTATGATTTTCATTGATAAATAAGCTGTCTACGCAGAATGAGACAACGATTTTATTGTCAGCTTGATTTGTTTTTAGGATTTGTAATAGTTCTTGGGTGGATTTACGGGATGGAACGATAAAAATGTCGCCCCAAGAAAGACCATTTCCCTTTGGTTTTTTTTTTTTTTTTTGTTGCAGAACATCTACTGGTTGACCAGTTGTGTACAAATCCCAAGAGCGACGAGAACCTTATATTAGTGACTGAAATGCTCAAGTAGCGAGATTGGAGATGCGCCGCTGTACAACTTATGCTCTCTACCGATCCAAGTTATGGTGGCAGAACCATTACCAGCACCCTCAAAATGCAAAACACGGTTCTGCTCTTTGATGTCGTTTCAAGTGAGAGCCACATCTTGCCACCTCACATCTTCGGAGTCGGCTTGAAAGTCAACACCAAAGTATACCTG
>NC_136516.1:25389950-25392450 GCF_053919585.1 Euprymna scolopes | reverse complement strand
TAGATGAGATATGAATGCTTGCGTTAGGTTGATGTATCGAACTATTATTCTCATTTTTTTTTAGATGAGATATGAATGCTTGCGTTAGGTTGATGTATCGAACTATTATTCTCATATTTTTTTAGATGAGATATGAATGCTTGCGTTAGGTTGATTAATCGAACTATTATTCTCATATTTTTTTAGATGAGATATGAATGCTTGCGTTAGGTTGATGTATCGAACTATTATTCTCATTTTTTTTTAGATGAGATATGAATGCTTGCGTTAGGTTGATGTATCGAACTATTATTCTCATATTTTTTTAGATGAGATATGAATGCTTGCGTTAGGTTGATTAATCGAACTATTATTCTCATATTTTTTTAGATGAGATATGAATGCTTGCGTTAGGTTGATTAATCGAACTATTATTCTCATATTTTTTTAGATGAGATATGAATGCTTGCGTTAGGTTGATTAATCGGACTATTATTCTCATCTTGAGTGTTATTAACACAACGTTCGGTTGCTGCAACCTGCGACCTTCTTCGGGTTTTGAGAACATACTTCCTTTCCTACTACGGAAAAAGAGGGTTGGCTCTGCATTACAAGAATTCGAACCGTTTGTTTGAATTCTTGTAATGCAGAGCCAACCCTCTTTTTCCTTAGTAGGAAAAGAAACATGTTTCCACACCCGAAGAAGGTCGCAGGTTGCAGCGACCGAAACGTTGTGTTAATAACACTCAAGATGAGAATAATAGTCCGATTAATCAACCTAACGCAAGCATTCACATCTCATCTAAAAAAATTCAGAATTGATCCAACCTTATTTGAAATAGTAAAGAGTCATATGGTGCATGATCGTTGTGATAATATTTATAGAAATTCAACTTGCATGGTTGATGGTCAATGTACAAAAAGATATTCTAAAAACTATCCACTTGAAACTCAGTTTAGTAAGGATTGTTATGCGTCATATATGAGGAGATCGTCCGAAGATGGAGGTTTCAAAACTATGGTTGACAGGCATGAAGTTGACAATAGGTGGATTGTACCTTACTTTTCCTTACATGCAATGCTCACATAAATGTTGATTTTGCAATTCTCTAAAATCTATCAAATAAGTTTACAGATGCATAAATTAGGAATCTGATGCCGCCATGTTTTCCTTACAAAAAAAAAAAAATGTTAGTGATGAAGTTACTCGATATGAACTTGGTAGATGTATCTGCACTAATGAAGCATTTTGTCGTATTTTGGGATTTCTTATTCATGAAAGATATCTTCTAATCCAACAGCTTGAAAAAGTGTCAAAGGTTTTATTTCACAAACAAAAATGCTGGCCAAGTTGCCCTAAACCCCAAAATACAACTCTTACTGCATTTTAAAAATTGTGTGAACAAGATAATTTTGAAAAAAAACCCTCTTATTTATAATCAGTTTCCATCTTATTACAGATGGTGTAATAATACAGGCAGAGGAGAAAACGAGGAGTAAAAGTTGAGGAGTATCCAGGTGTAAAATTTGACACGACAACAGGAAGAGTTTACTCTGTCCAACCACGTCACCATGAATTTTTCGTTTTTGAGACTTCTCCGTCATGAAATAAGATTTCATTTGCATTTCTAAGAACAGTCGATGAACAAACTGTTGGCAAATATTATATTGTTTTACATAGTTTTACATTTTCTTTGCAATTGAGAAATTGAAATGGGTCAACGTGTGCGGATCATAGAATCTCCGTTTTTTCTACATGTGTTTTGTTGGTTAGTCTTAGCTTCGAAGGACAACAAACATTATATAAAAAATATATTTCTGCAAAATTTTACTTTTCTTTTCATGATATTTTGCTTGGGTTTAGATACTCCAAATTTTTGAAGTTATTTCTTTACACACACACACACACACACACACACACACACACACACACACACACACACACACACACACACACACACACACACAACCTTTTCATAACCTTTCATGCATCAGGGTATATTTTTGAAGGCGCTTTTTGAACACAGTCAACGACGAGTACGTCTGCTAATATATATATATATATATATATATATATATATATATATATATATATATATATATATATAACCAATTAATTTACTCACATAAAATTAATATACGAAAGTATAGATTTATGCGTAAACTTTAAGTATTTACATTCAAAAGTGCTCAATACGTAGGTAGAAGTAGTTAGTAATTTATAAAATATGTATGGCGATTAAGCTACACTGAATATTCCGCGTTTCATCCACTCTAGGACTCTTCAGGTGCATAAGCCTGAAGAGTCCTAAAGTGGATGAAACGCGGAATATTCAGTGTAGCTTAATCGCCATATATAGTAGGAGATGTCCTTTTCTCTTCCTTGCAACCTTTATCTCACAGAAGAGATGTTGCGAGTTTCTCTGATGTATCGTTATTTTCATGAAAAGTGTTCGAATGAGCTTCAATCTATGGTCCCCCCTCGCCAAACTTTCACAAGAAACACTCGTCTAGCTGTAAA
>NC_136516.1:25354950-25384950 GCF_053919585.1 Euprymna scolopes | reverse complement strand
CCTCCACCCAGATCCCCCCTCTCAAATCTTTCAACCTTCCATACCTGCCACTCACTCCCCCTAACTATGGTTTCCTTCTAACTCCTCCCTCTAACTATGATTTCCTTCAACCTCAACTGTTGACAGCCAAATTAAAGCCAACGACAACGAAAAGAAACTTTAATATCCATGTGCAGCCTCGTTCTCATGATGGCTTGACTTGAATGACTTCTCCACATTTTTGTCCAGCCTTTATAATAACAGCACAATAAAAAGAAAAACAGTCATAAAAAATATCCGAGGAATTTCGGGTGGCGAGTACATTTTAATTA
Organism: Euprymna scolopes; assembly: GCF_053919585.1. Classification (NCBI taxonomy): domain Eukaryota; kingdom Metazoa; phylum Mollusca; class Cephalopoda; order Sepiida; family Sepiolidae; genus Euprymna; species Euprymna scolopes. The sequence continues at coordinate 25,384,639 of NC_136516.1, read as the reverse complement.
TACCTTTGAATCTCCCAATCATATTTTGCCTATCGTGTCGAAGGCAAATAAAAATGGCCGCTCGAATGATTAGAAATTTTATTTCAAGGGAAGACCATATTATTGTAACCATATAAGACCTCATATCTATACAAACTAGTAGGACTCCCGACATTGTCCGCTCGTAAAATACGCTTAATTGAATCACGTATCCTGCCTTGACATAGTTCAAAACCGACTTCGTAGCCTAGTGTGGGATGCCTGTTTCTCTTTCTTGCAAATTCTTTCCCGCAGAAGAGACGTTGATAACCTGTCTCTGCTCTATCGCTATTTTCATGGAAAATGCTCGTCTGAGCTCTGATCTTTGGTCTCTCTTGCCAAACTTTCACGAAAAACACTCGTCTAGCTGAAACCACTATCAATAATTTCTCTCACTCTTTATCTGTGCCTAAACCTAAACATAGATTCCATAAACAAAACTTCATTTTAAGAACTGTCCGCTGGTGGAACTCTGTTCCATTTGCCTGCTTTCCAGCTGACTACAATATGGTCGTCTTCAAGTCCAACGTAAACAAGTACTTGATGAGCCATCCACTTAAGTAACCCAATTTACCAAATTTCCACTACTAACGATTACTATGATGTTGTCCCATTGACTACCGTATACTCATTGACCCTTATCCTCGAGTGCCCCCCCCGGGGCTTGATAAAAGTGATTCCTTTGTAAAAAAAAAAAAAAAAAAAAAAAAAATAGTGTGGCTTCTTCCTGGATCACCGTTTTTTTCCATACGCATGCGCATGTATTTCTGATGGAGGTTTATACTAATCAAGCCTGAGCGAAATACTTTCCCTTAAAGTTTGGCCATTTATGTTCAGTAACTCTTGCCACTTCATGTGCCTCATCTCGTCCTCGTCTATAAAACATGCCACACCTCTTGCGTCTTCTTCTTCTTCTGGTTTCCTTTCACCGAGAGTGTAACGTGACTGTTACACTTGAACCGTGTTCGTTACAATTCACATCTCTCTCTCGGACCTCCACATCATCCGGCACCGTCAAAAAGAAAGAAACAAACAAAAATAAATAAATCCGTCTCGGCTTTTCTTTCTTTTTTTTTATAAACACAAGTCGTTTCTTATATTTTTTCTTCCCGTCTCGACACCAGCTTAAAGAATCTCTCGATGCCACTACGGAGCCACATGTCTATCTTCACTGTCTCGCGTTTTTCTTTCTGCTTCACTTCACGCCCGCCGTAAACAGCCATTTCTAATCTTCATCTTCACGCGTCCATCGTTTTCAACCACACTTTTTTTTCTCCAGACCACGTGGTGTCCTTTTTTCTTTTTCTTCTTTTTCTTCTCACGCAAGCTCGCGGACACTTCCTAATTTGCATATGTGCTTTTTTTTCAGCTAGTGCTACTGATATCTTCGCAAGCCAACTATCTTTCAGCTCCTGCTGATATTTTTCCACGCGCTCATATGTGCTGTGTTACGGTAGCAGAGAGAGCATACCTTTTGTTTCTTTGAGGTGAGGGTTTTTTTATAGCATAACAGCAAAAGAAAACTCGACTAGGATAGTCCATTCAAAAGAATCAGGAAATATCATGTATTTATACTATGTAAACCGCAGAGAGACAGAGATAGAGAAAAGGGGATGTAGCGAGCAGAAAAAGACTAATTTGGAATTTTATTTTTCTGTTTTTAAAAACTGACTTTCCACTGATTTAAATCGTCTAACCTAAGTTCAATGGATTTTTGCAATATATACAACAATTTTTTTGCAGTGATCCGGTTTTTGTATTTGAAAGGACGCACACCACAGGAGACTTTTGATGAAATGAAAGAAACTTATGGTGCCCCATCATATGACCTTATTAAACGCTGGCATTGTGAATTCAAACATGGCCGGAAGTCTGTGGAAACAGCTCCCAGACCTGGTCGCCCCCTTCTGCCATTGATGAGGAATCTGTCTGCCAAGTTGAGGCTGCCATTTTGTGAAGATCGGCGCATTACTATTCGCCAAATAGCCCAAGATGTCAAGATTAGTACAGGGTCTGTAGAAACTATCATTCATGACCATTTGCATATGCATAAGGTGTCTGCCAGATGGATTCCCAAGTTACTCACACCATTCCAGAAGCGAGAACGCGTTGAATGCTGGAGGATACATTTGGAGATGTGCCAAGAAGATGAGTCAAAGTTTTTCAAAAGACTGATTACACAGGATGAAACCTGGGTCCATCACTATGATCCAGAGACCAAAGCCCAGTCAATGCAGTTGAAGCACTTGAACTCACTACCTCCAAAGAAGGCAAGGATGCAGCTCTCCGTGGCAAGGTCATGGTCACAGTCTTCTGGGATCAGAACGGAGTAGTGATGACATATGCACCATAACTTCAGCACACACACATGAACTCTTTCTATTTCAAGAAGCCTGTCTAATCTTTCATTTACGTCTCTACACATATGAACTCTTCACATGACTAACCCTTTTTCTACACAAACCTGCTAACAAGATAACCATTAAAACTGTTATTAAACGTCAGAATGAAATACTCGTAATCATTTCTTTACCATTTGGTAAATTAAACCGACAACAAAATGGTCGACAAGAGCATGCTGTCTTCGGAGTGTCTTTTATAGCCCCAAACTCGAAAAACAAACAAAATACTGATAGAAATCCACCCAATAAGTGTCACCGTGACATTTATTAAGTGAATTTCTATCAGTGTTTTGTTTTATTTTCATGATTTCAGCCATTATTGAGACTTCCAAGATGAATTTTTGATGTTGGCCAGTTTGTCGTCGTTCTAACTTACCAACTCAGTACCACTCGTGTCTCAAATTAAATAGACGCTTAAAAATATGTTAAACCACATAAAACTTATCCAGGTAGAAGAATAACTTATGTTGCCTTTGGTAACATTTATTGTAGCACACACACACACACACACACACACACACACACACACACACACACACACACATATATATATGTACTACATATATGTACTACTATATATATATATATGTACTATATATATGTACTACTATATATATATATATATAGTAATTTATAAAATATATATGGCGATTACGTTACACTGAATATTCGGCGTTTCATCCACTCTAGGACTTATAAGCCTGAGGAGTCCTAGAGTGGATGAAACGCCGAATATTCAGTGTAGCTTAATCGCCATATATATTTTATAAATTACTAACTAGCTCTACCTACGTACTTTTGAAGTAAATACTTAAAGTTTACGCATAAATCTATATTTTCGTATATTAAGTTTATGTGAGTAAATTAAGTAGTTATATATATATATATATATATATATATATATATATATATATATATATATATATATATATATATTACCTCTATTTCGTTTTGTTGTATATACTGCAAAATACCGAGATGATCAAACGGGTCACATTTTTTTAATGGAGTGCTGTTTCCACATCTTGGCAATAGCTGCTAGGAAAATCTTATCCTGCCTTGAGTTCAAAATAGACGTCCCTAGTAGTGGATGTCTTTTTCTCTTCCCTGCAGCCTCTTTCTCACAGAAGAGATGTTGCGAGCCTGTCTCTGCTTTATCGTTATTTTCATGGCAAGTACTCGTCTGAGCTCCAATCAACGGTCCTCCCTCGCCAAACTTTCACGAGAAACACTCGTCTAACACTATCAATAATTTCCCCTACTCTTTATCTGCGCCTAAATCTAAACGTAGATTCCACGAAAAAGTTTCTTTCTTAGAACGACACGCATGGGGAACTGTCTTCCGTTTTCCTGCTTTCCAGCTGACTACAATATGGCCGTCTTCAAGTCTAATGTAAACAAGTTCTTGATGAGCCGTTGCGCTTAAGCTAACAAATTTACTAAATCTTCGCTACTAACGATTACTATCATTCTGATACTGTACACTCTTTAACCTTTATCCTCGAGTAGCCTCTGGATCTTGATAAGTGGTAACTCCTATGTAAAAAAAAGAAAAGATTTAAACAGTCATACGCAACGTTAGTTTATGTTTAAGATTAAGATTTAAGATTAAGATTTTATTACTGACTAAGTATGTTATTAAAATGCCATTTTGAAATAAAAATTAAGTTATTAAAAAGATCTTGTTAGCGAGCGGACAAGCAGCTTTTTCGTGTGTCTTATTGCAATGAGAGAGAAAGATAGTCGCACATAAATTCATATGGTAGGGACAAAGAAAGAGTGAAAGAATGAGTGGGCGAGAAAGAGAGATAGAGAGAGAGAGAGAGAGAGAGAGAAAGAGCGGGAGAAAGAGTGAAAAAATGAAAGGGAGAGAGAGAAAGAGAGGGAGAGAGGCGGAGAGAAAGAGAGAGAGAGAGAGAGAGAGAGAGAGAGGGCGAAAGGGAAAGAAAGGCGATCAATGTGAGAAAGAGGCTCACATAAATCCATATGGAAGAGAGAGAATGAGAAAGAGTGAAAGGATGAGGAGGACAAAGAGAGAGAGAGAGTGAGAGAAAAAGAGGGAGAAATAGTGAAAGAGAGAGGGAGAGAGAAAGATAGTCGCACATAAATTCATATGGTAGGGAGAAAGAAAGAGTGAAAGAATGAGTGGGCGAGAAAGAGAGATAGAGAGAGAGAGAAAAAGAGCGGGAGGAAGAGTGAAAGAATGAAAGGGAGAGAGAGAGAAAGAGAGAGAGAGAGAGGCGAAGAGAAAGAGAGAGAGAGAGCGCGAAAGGGAAAGAAAGAAAGGCGATCCATGTGAGAAAGACAAGCTCACATAAATCCATATGGAAGAGAGAGAATGAGAAAGAGTGAAAGGATGAGGAGGACAAAGAGAGAGAAAGAGAGTGAGAGAGAAAAAGAGAGGGAGAAATAGTGAAAGAATGAAAGGGAGAGAGAAAAAGAGAGGTAGCAATAGTGAAAGAGAGAGGGAGAGAGAAAAAGAGAGGGGCATATAAATCCATGTGGTAGAGAGAAAGAGGGAGAAAGAGGGAGAAAGAGGGGAAAAGAAACAAAAGATGATCAAAGAGAAAGAGAAAGACAAGGGGGCGCATAAATCCATATTGTAGTATAAAAAGAGAGGGGTAGAAAAAGAGAGAGAAAATGAGACAGAGAGAAAGATAAAAAAGAAAGAAAAAAAGGAGAGAGAAAGGGAGAAGAAGAAGAGAGAGAGAGAAAAGAGAGATAGGAGGACAAGAGAGAGAGAGAGAGAGAGAGAGAGAGAGAGAGAGAGAGAAAGAGAGAGAGAGGGGGAGGGAGATGGTAAGGGGATAATCTTAGTCAAGAATTGGCTAAGCAGGACCCTCGAGGCTAGCGAGCGTTATGCAGGCCAAGTAGTTATGGCTGGGCTAAAAAAACGTGTCCAACAAAGCAATGAACTCTAACGCAAACGAACATAGGAAAACTTCCAGGCGTGGTTCAGATAGGCATACAGTGATTGTCAAACACGTGGACGTATCTTGGAATCGATATGGGAGATATGTGAGGTATTTCGGGAGCGTTTTGAGGAATGATTTACACAACATCCCGGTCTCTTTGTGCAAGACTTTGACGACTATTTAGCCGACTCTCCCCACCTCGATGTTGCTAGAGTAACTAACTAGTTGCGAAGTCTTGACTGCACCGAAGCAGGTCGGCTGCAACAAATCGCTTGGGCTGGATGATCTGCCATACGAACTGAATTTGAAGCTGTCATACATGTTTATACTGATTCAAACGGATGTATTCAACCATTAGTTTGACAAGGATTCTATGCCGGGGTCAAGTCATCAGCGAAGTGATCACATTGCTGAGGAAGATGCGCAGACATAGTGGGGGAAAAACTAAACGACTACAGGCCCATAATTCTTCTGAACACAGAGTTTAAGATTTTGGCCAAGATCCTATTGAATCGCATCTCTATGTAAAGATCCGATAATTAAAGAAGTAAAAAGGAAAGAAAAAGGAATAATAAGCCGGACGAACAAAGAAAGAAAAGGAGTTAACTTATGATGTTATCTCATCTCGCACATCAATTTCTAAGCTATTTCTAGTAGGTTTCTATTGCAAAGCAAACAAACAAACAAACAAACAAACAAACATGCTGCCTGAATCGCATAAGTACACATGGGGCAATTGTGCTGATGTGTAACGTTTCCTACATGTCTACACACGTAGACCCAACACGCTGTAGACTCAGTCGCAAAGGAGCATGGGACAAGTGATAACTCGACTCCTTTGTTTTTGTAACAACATTTATTTCCTAATTTTCTCGCCACGCGTGACTTTTTATTACAGCCATGACGTCACCCATATCTCTAACATGATCGTCTTCTCTAACGTCTTCTTTTCCTTTTTATAGTCTTTTTCTTTACTGTAACGTTCTGCGTGGTCATCGTCGTTAAATTCGTTTGCTTATAAACCTGCTTGAACGCTGAAGTTTCCATTTAAAAAGCTTTATTAACCAGAAAAGAACAAAACAAATGGGTTACCTGCGTGCGCAAGTGCCAGAAAGACAGACAGGTGGATACACGGCTGGTTCTGTTACATCTAGCTACATTGTGCCCACCCTCTCGGCTAGGATAGCTTCTTTTCCATGCCTGTTTAGCTTCAAGTCTCGTCAGGTAGAGCGAACAGTATCTCTTTTCTAATGGTATGTGATTTCGCTGACTTCCGTTTTATTGAGGCCACCTCGGACCCCTAGGTGTCACTCAAAGGTTACTACTAGCTTCAATAAACTTTTGTCTATTTGTACTGGATTTATGTCGGATAAATCTGCGGTATGCATGTTGCCTCTGAGCAATAGCAGGTGCGCAAGTAGAAGATAACCATTGGTGAGAGTGGGGGTTGCTATAGAACCTATGTGTAGAAACATGTGCTTACATTGACGTTTTGATCCATTCAGTGACCTCATTTGCGCACTGTTCAGCAGAAAGGGAAAATATGTTTCCCCATGGAGCATCTCTGATCTGATCCCTGATGACATTTCAGTCAGCCTTATTGTAGTACCTTGTCTTTTTAAGCAGTGACAACTTCAAGAGTCTAGGGCGATGCATTTGTTACACAATCCTCAGGAACTGTGGTCAGAAATAGGTCCAGAAGTGAGGCTTGCTGGTCCTGACGATCTGGGAAATGGGCCGGAAACGATACTGTTTGTGTCAAGAGATACAGAAAACTTATGTGTGATGCTATCTGCTGTGTTAGTGTAGTTATAGAAGCCAAGCCAATTACTGTGGTAAACATTAAAGTCACCAAATACATGTATTTCGGCGCTAGCGTCTAGAGAGAGTGTTACATCTGTACTATCAGAGACGTGATTCATTTGGGTATAGTCTTGGGTCGAGGGAGAGCGATAAAGAAAGTATAAGTAGCTAATGCGATGTCATACAGTTAGTTTAAAGCACAAAACGGCTGGTCATTTGATTCTAGTTTTGATTACCTAGTCATGGCGATGGTGTTACGAATATAGGCTTTAAGTCTGTACATATGTCTGTCAAAGCCCGTACAGAAAAGTAGAAGATAACCAGACATGTTAAAGTGGTTAGAAAGGGATGGAGGAGTGCAAGTTAGTTTCACTTTGTGTTAAGATTTTACCTCGTCTGTTAGTTCTAAGTCCATAGATATTTGTAAATGCAAGCATCAAGGGAGGGGGCAAAGCGTTGTTCAAGTGTGCATTTAATCGTTATTTTGGATTGAGCTGTCATTTTTATAGTTTAATTTTAGGATGAGGGGTGATAGCCAAAATAGATGCGCATTGCCACGATTATGCAACACTACAAAATATAGGTAGTTAACGCTATGTTGTAAAGTTAGTTTAAAGCACACGAAGGCCAGAACATCTCATTCTAGTTTAGATTCCCTAGTCATAGGGAGGGTGTTACGAATATAAACTCCAAGTCTGTGCATATGTCTGTCAAAGTCCTTACGACAAAGTGGAAGATAACCAGACATGTTGAAGATGTTAGAGGGGATGGAGGAGCGCAAGTTAGTTTCACTTTGTGATAAGATATTCGGGGGTTTGCAAGGAGAAATGATACTACATCATCTAAGTTAGTTCTAAGTCCTAAGATATTTGTAAATGCAAGCCTCAAGGGAGGAAGTGAATCGTTGTTCGTGTGTTTGGTTTGATTGTTATTTTGGATTGAGCTATCATTTCATATTTTTAGTAGTTTCAGTTTAGAGTGAGAGGTGCTAGACAAAAAGGGATGTGCATAGCTACCATCATGTAACACAAGTAGACCATCAGTCGACTCCTCATTAACAGGAATGTGGCCTCAGGAATGCCCACCAGAGATGAGTGCAGGGTCTTTTTTCATGTGTGATATGGCACTACAACCAGCTCGATATTATACAACTGATGAAAGAGCAGCTGCTTTATGTGGTACCAAGGAGTTAGAGCTCCTGTACTGTAAGTCAGAATACAGCAGCCAGACAAACTGTCAAACCGGTACCCTCAAACCTGCCAGACAAGAGCGACCCAGTCCAATAATGTTAGCATACATGGTAAACAAGCACCCCCCAAAATGCAAAGTTTTAAGGGAAGGGATTTAGGCAGGTGTGGGGGACAGCATTCATTACCCTAATCAGGAGACAAGGCCATGCACTGAGCGTCTCTAATGAGTCCCTGTGATCGCACCTCTGCTCTTGACCAATAGGCATAGAAGTAGTATGGAAGCCAGGCGACAGACAGAGCTTACCTACTCCTTAAGCAGTTTGGGTTTGCAAAATTATGATTTGATCGAGTTACCAGCTCTAGGGAGGTTATCGACCAAGACTGAGGAGGTCTCTCCCCCGTGTGGTGCCAAGACATATGAGGTTAGTGACACAGGTTTAAACTTGGTGTATTCTTTCTCCTAGATGAATGATGTGACGAGGGTTAGCTCCATCGCTGGTTTCAAGGCCAGGTATTTCTACGCCCCTGCCTGGGTAGTTAGGATTAATCGGGATAGTATCAAAGGTAGTTAGTATCTGCTATGAAGTTGCACTCCTCAAAATGAAATTAGAATTGGAAGATGTGATTATTCACACGTTATGAGTGGAAAAGCTTGGAAGTATGTATGAGTAAGTGGTGTAGAATTAAGGTTAGTATCTACTAGAGTTAAACGAGGATTAAATATGGTTTGTGGGTTAATAAATACACTGGAAAACAGTATAGTATAAGGAGTAAGGCACGATTCAAATTGAGCTTTAAACTTTAGATTTTAGTTTTCATGTAGAGACAATCATCAGTACCTTTGCACGTCTATCTATATAAAAGCCAAGTACGTCCAAGGATGGAATACTGCTGCCATATCTGGGCAGGAGCTGCTAAAAACAGCGTATCTTGCCTTGACAGAGTACAAAATAGACTTCGTGGCTTAGTGGGGGATGCCTTTTTCTTTTCCCTGCAAACTCTCTCCCACAGAAGAGACGTTGCAAGCCTATCTTTGTCTTATCGTTATTTCCATGGCAGGTGCTCGTCTGAACTCCAATCTCTGGTCCCCCCCCTCGCCAATCTTTTACAAAAAAACACCCGTCTAGCTTAATCCACTGTCAAAAACTTTCCCCACAAATAAAAACGTAGATTCCATGAACAAAGCTTCTTTCTTAGAACTGTACGCCTGTGGAACTCTGTTCCGTCTGCCTGCTTCCCTCCTGACTACAACTTGGATGTCTTCAAGTCCAATGTAAACAAATTCCTGATGAACTGCCCCCTTAAGTAGACACTCTAAAATATCCACACTAACGTACTGTACTTACAATAACCCTTATCTATGAGTGGCTTCCGGGCCTTGATAAGTGGTGACCAGGGGGAAAAATATAGAGTTTCTACTTAATATAACTTTATGTATAAGTTCAAACTATGGCTAATAAGTATTCATCTGGTGATGATCTATAAAGCGGAGGCATATATTATAGATGCATGTCTACTAATATACATGTTTAGCATCGTTTTTTAAATTTCTGACTTCTAAGGTTAAGAACCGGCAGATAAACCCCCTCTCTCATAGTTCACGCAAAGTATGTGATTTTATAGCAACTTTGGGGAGAAGGGCAGTTGGACCAACGGAGATAAACTAACCTACAAGGATATCGTATGAGTATACATTAAGATATACAGGAATTAGGGTAGGATTCAGGATTGTACGGATTTATGTCTGTCCTGCAAAACAGCCACAGGCAGTTGTCTTGAAGGCAAAGTAAGCAACTTTTTAAAATCGATATTTAGAAAAGAAACGTTCTAATTATTCCAGCATCATACATAAGGAACCCAATACTTACAGCAAGTATAGGTCTTATATTCAAGCGTTCACTTAGTCAAGGAATGATAATTTAAGAGCTTGAAAAGAGCAAGGAAGTATCAGTCAATTAAGAGCACGAAATAAGCATTTGGTGAATAATTAATTACTTTGCATTACTTAATATATTATTTAAATGTCTTTTTGGTACATTTGATAATTATTTTATTGTTTTTGTATTTGACTAGGAGCATGCTTTTTATCAAAATGATTTCTCGGTAGACACGGTCTAGGTATTAAACAAGATATCAGCTTCATAATTTGTTATTCAAATGTCTTTTTGATACATTTGGCAATTATTTTGTTTAGAATTTACAGTTGGGGATCAGTTTCGTACATCTATTTAATGTAACATGACCCCTATTCGGAGGTATTCTAAATTTTTAGGGATGGTACTATTTTTTTTTACGATTAATCCTAAGTTCGACTTGCAAGGTATTAAAATCACACTATATCGCTTTATAGAAAATCTAGAAATGCCCATAGAACCATCAAATCTTTTCTCTTCGATATGTCTTTTAAAGTGGTTATTAACGGATGGAAATTTATGGCTCAGTTTTATGACTTACAACATACAATGTTAGTTGACGCAACATAAAAAAACAAAAAACAAAGAAACCTTAAAGTTTGATATAATCTTTATGCAAAATAAAATACCAACTTGAATGTGAATGTTCAATTTGATTGATTTTATGCGTAGGAAGAAATTCTTGATAATCAACATTGTTAAAAGTTAATTAGTAATAATCGATCTATCTGTCTATCTATCTATTGATCTATCTATTCAATGATATACTTAAAATAGTATCTATTGTTTATAAAATAAAGTGTAGCAATGGGTTTTAGCTGAAGATGTTTACATAAATTATGTTAAATATAAACAAAATGACCTTCGGCAGGTAGACGTGGAAAGGTCACACGCCGAGATACGTGTGCTTTTTGAATGATGACGTAACGGAACTGAGGTTAAGAGGTCAGAAAGTTTAGTCAGTTGTAGAGAGTTGGATTTTAATCACGAGAGTGAATAGACGTACTTGCAGCCAGGAAGCGAGGCTGTGAAGAACAAGCATGTAGACACGTAATGCAAACTCTTTGTGAAGACCATTTTAAAATAAATTTATATTTTAAAAATATAAAGTGTTGTTCTGGAGTTTCACAAAAGAAGAAAGAAAAGATGTCTCAATTGGTTATGATGTTGGTCATTTCATGTTTCATCACGGAGCCCAACAGTGAAGATAGAAGAACTCTTGGAAAAAGAAAACGTGCGAAGCATATATTATTCTTCTTATAAAAAAACGATACCTTTATGTAAATATGAACTGTAATAAATACCGTGTGATAACTCTGATACAACATGACTCAGTTTATACATCGATATCATATCCCCTGGCGAAAAAATAATACATACAATTTATACGCTTTTAACGGGTGCCGTTATAAGAACAATATCTCTAACTCTGACTATGTAATATAATTGTTTTGATATGTCTCATCCACTATACAACCGTAATCTATAAATATAAAAGCAAAAATGTATGTATGTTTGTATGTGTGTTCGCTTTTTCTATATGTCTACAACAGGCTTTTTTCAGAGAAGCGGTCGTCGGTTCACAGCTTTCTAAAACTTTTTATATCACATATAAATCGTAATATCTCACAGCTAACAACGAAGCTCGCCTGTCTATTTAATTTGCTCGATTTCGGGAAGATAAATATTCAACATTTGTCGCTCGCCGCATGTGGGTTAGTCTTTTTCCTATAGCATCTTGGTAAAATAAAAATCCCGCAGTCAAACTTGACCTCATTAACTCATTAAAATAGGCACCTGCCAAATCCAAGTAATCAAATAAATTAAAACGTGGTTCCGGTTAGCATCCCGCGGTGGGGCAATGTTTAACGTCGCACGTTTTTTTTTTTCACACTTTAATTTACAATTTTGCCTCAAGGGTTCGGGTTCGATCCTCATACTTACTTTTTTTTAACCCCCCCCCCACCCCCGGAGTTTCCACACACACCTCCAAACACCCGGAAACGCCGGGTACTCCTAGCTAGTCTAGTATATAAAAAGCGAAATATCTGTCTGCCCGTCTGCATGTCTGACTCCATATTATCCAAACTCTAACTCTTCCGGAACTAAAACTTGCTAGGGGCCTCGAATGATTGGATGTTTTATGGACCGTTCTTTTATGCGTCTTTAGCCAGTTAAAATAGTTTCAAGGGGTCAAAATTGAAAAAAATCGTTATACATTTTTTATATTTATCTTAGTTTATTTTTAATTGGTTTATGTGCGTGTCACGTGGATACAGTGGTAACGTCACCAGCTTTGAATGCTACAGTTTTGCTTCCGGTTTCGATTCTAGCTGATGACACCTAAATATATTTTTTTTACTTTTGAAATCACGACTCTATAATAACATATGAAATCTGGGCAAATTAAAATATCATATTTAAGAGTATTTTACGACTGGGCAAAGCCGGGTGTTCCCTCTCTCCCTGCTAGTATGTTTGAAAAGATGAAGGGAATTGAAAGACATGTTTATAAGTGTACTTATTCCTTTTAGGTGATATCTTCTTTTCGATTTTTGGTTGTTGTACAGCAGCAGTCGGTAGCAGAAAAATGGTTGTCGGCTCATAGCTTCGAAGGCAGATTTGACTTCTCGCTTGATGACTGTGTTTGTCTTGTGCTTCCTCTGGTTTTCTTTCTTTTTTCGGGGAGGTGGACTCATAAAACGGTCGCCTTCTTATCTCTACCCTCTTGCTTGAAAAAACCTTGAATGTTCAGCACTTATTTTGGGCATGCAAGCTTCCCATTGGCTTGATTCATTTTTGATTATTTTTCTTATTCTGATTGGAATGTGTGTTGAGCAAAACAAAAAAAAAAAAGTGGTAGTAGGCAGGCTCAAACCCGTACCGCGAAGGAGGAAGAGACAGTGAAAAAAAATTTTTTTTAAAAAGTGACGTGTTAGCTGTTGCGCCCATCGCCAAACCGAAAGTGATGATGATTTTAAATAAAGGCTAGACAATCAAAAAGAGGCAACAACTTTCGAAAATATCGGCGAAAAAAAGCGACCCCTCCCTGTAGAAAAATACCCAGTTGAGGGTGAAAGAATGAAAGTTTTGGCCAATTTTTCGATATTTATCGTCCGAAAGGTCGAGCTTCAAAATGATACCGATCTCGTGAAAATCTCTGTCGAAAGTTTTTGCGAGACATACATACATACATACATACATACATACATACATACATACAAACATTTAAACAGACAAGTGAGATTTATATATTAGATTAGCTTAAAAATAATTTCATTTGCGCTAACGTTGTTTTCATATTATTTATAAAATTATTGAATGTTACACGTGGTGCTTGATGAGACAGATAGACATTTTAAAAATTACATCGTTTTCAGCAAAAACAATATCATATACTTAATCGTCGTGTCGAAAATAGTAATATATCCCAAAATTACGAAAATACATCAAGTAAAACAACTGCTATTGTGTTTTTAGTAAAATAAAATCTATTACTAGAGACAACAAATGCTAGCCGCCATTAAAATGTAATCTAAAATACGTATCCGAATTATGTCCCCTGTATGGGGACCCTTCACTGTCTACTTTAACACATCTAAGAAAGATGCAATTTAACCTAATTTTCTGTAAAAATAATTTTTAAGTAGAAATAACTTTCTACTCGATGAATTTTTGTAAGTTTTGGGTATATTACTATTTTCCACATGACAATTAAGTATGTAATATTTTTTTTATTTTTTTTTTTTTTTGCTTAAAACGACATATTAAAAAAAAATCGATCGGTCGACTCTATCCTAACAAGCACCTAAAACGCTGTTAAGACTTTCATTCTTTCAACACTGGAAGAATTGCTAAGAACTTTAAAGCTAGTTGGAATGACTTTCGATTCGACAGTTTAAATGCTTTCAAATTCCTTTTAAAGTTAGAATAGTCACGAAGTAATTTATTTCGAAACCTCTAAACGTTTCATGTTTTTTTAAATTCTATTTTGTTACATTGATAAACTAAAATTATATTTTGATACATTAAAATTATATTTTGATACATTAAAATTATATTTTGATAAACTAAAATTATATTTTGATACATTAAAATTATATTTTGATACATTAAAATTATATTTTGATAAACTAAAATTATATTTTGATACATTAAAATTATATTTTGATACATTAAAATTATATTTTGATACATTAAAATATATTTTGATAAACTAAAATTATATTTTGATACATTAAAATTATATTTTGATACATTAAAATTATATTTTGATAAACTAAAATTATATTTTGATACATTAAAATTATATTTTGATACATTAAAATTATATTTTGATACATTAAAAATATATTTTGATAAACTAAAATTATATTTTGATACATTAAAATTATATTTTGATACATTAAAATTATATTTTGATAAACTAAAATTATATTTTGATACATTAAAATTATATTTTGATATCTTAAAATTATATTTTGATAAACTAAAATTATATTTTGATACATTAAAATTATATTTTGATACATTAAATTTATATTTGTATACATTAAAATTATATTTTGATACATTAAAGCAACTCATTGAAAAGAAATTATATCAATACATTAAAATTATATTTTGATACAAAAGCAACTCATTGAAAAGAAATTATAGCAATAAATTAAAATTATATTTTGATACATTAAAGCAACTCATTGAAAAGAAATTATATCAATACATTAAAATTATATTTTGATACAAAAGCAACTCATTGAAAAGAAATTATAGCAATAAATTACAATTATATTTTGATACAAAGGCAACTCATTGAAAAGAAATTATATCAATAAACTAAAATTATATTTTGATACAAAAGCAACTCATTGAAAAGAAATTATAGCAATAAACTAAAATTATATTTTGATACAAAAGCAACTCATTGAAAAGAAATTATATCAATAAACTAAAATTATATTTTGATACAAAAGCAACTCATTGAAAAGAAATTATATCAATAAACTAAAATTATATTTTGATACATTAAAGCAACTCATTGAAAAGAAATTATATCAATACATTAAAATTATATTTTGATATATTTTTTATTCAATAAATATTCCGATTTACATATATTTAAACTTAAAGGCTGAAATAAAGTCAGAAAAAATTTTCATTTTTATTATTTTTTTTTCTAATTTTTCATTAGACTAAATGTACGAAATATTTGCTTTAAAAGTTTGGCCTTTCTAAGGTTTGACAGATTGGCCTTTTTAAGGCCAAATTTGGCCTTTTTTTTACGCTTGTTCATGGAACTGTTTTTGGCTACCATATTTTTTTGTAATGAAGGATCATAAAAAAAGGTTAAGTTTTAAAAGCAATACGGGCCTTGAATGTCGTAAATTAAGTCTGATAAAAAGTGATGAAGAAATGATAAAAATGATTTTTTTTTCTGGCTTTATTTCTGTCTCTGGGTCTAATGATTTTTTGTTTTTTTTTAATAAAAATAAATAGTTTTTATAATTTTTGTCTGTCAAATAATTTACGCTGCTAAACTACACATTTACCCTTATCTTATTTCAGAATTTGTACTTTTTTAAGAGCTGATTTTTTTTACAACGTTTATAATTATTCAATTAATATATAATTCAGCAACTAAATATTAGATTTAAATTTGAAAGCACGTTTTTTCCACGTGTAAATATTTACTTTATTGCCGTCCTAAAAGAAACTACATTATGAAATTACTTAAAGAAACTACAGAAAAGGCTGTATGATGTATCTTCGTTACAGAACGGAGATGTCATATTCCAAAAATGACGCAATTCGATCAAGTAATTTTTTTTCTTCAAATTTCTAAATTTACCAAAATTTTTCATGGGAGATAACTCATGACCTCAAATAATGTGCATTACTTCCCTTGCATTGACGCTGATGGATAAAGTTAGGAAGAAGAGAAAATAATTGAAATAATTTTAATGCATAGAAATTTCACCATTTAACTGTTAAAATAATGTTTTATACTTTTAAAATTATAAATGAAAATAATATATATTCTCTTTTTTATATCGATATAATGGATGGTAACATTCAATGCTGACAAGACTAATCTTTTTTCCTTTAATGAATACAAGAAACCTTCTCAACCACTGTACTGTGTGTCAGAATTCTTTGTGAATTTTTGACACCCTTAACACAAAACTACGAATAAAATACACAAAACTCGTAATTTTTCTTTTTAAAGTGGTTTATTTAATTTCTTTATGGAATATACTTCCAAAATAAACTATTAAAGTTTTTTTTGAAAAATAATAGAAATATCATTTTTTATTTAAAAAACAAACAGTGTTTACAAAGTGCATGCGCGCGCTCATGCAGCCATTTTTTTTTCTACATAATGAAATTAATTGAATTTTACGAGTTAAATTTTTTTCAATTTTTTCAATTTAAAAATCTATCAAAATTTTTCTATTGGTTTAATTTTTAAGATATTTTCAGGTTTAATGTGAAATTTTATGCTCTTTCCAATAAACCATATATAATATTCTAGACAAACGTTTTTTATAAATCCACCCCCCATTTTGAAATGTGAAGATAAAAGATCAATAACTAAAATAATCTAATTTAAAACAAAAAAAAGAAGAGTTTTGTGCAAATTTATCTGCAAAAGTCCAAAGTTAAAACCTATTTTTTTAAAAAACCCCGTTGATTTTTTTTAAGTGGAACCTCACATTTTTAAAATATTGTCAAGTAAATATTAAGCACTTACTATAATTTTTTCTATTTCATTCAATGTTGTTTTATTTTAGATATTTAAAAAAAATTCATTTGATAAAGAAGAAATAATATCTTTTAAATCAAAAACTCATGTATTTCTTTAAGAGAATAAAAAAAAAATGGAAAATTTGTCGAAGGGTTTGTTTATAAAAGTAAACTTATGAATGAATGTGATCATTTTTCACTTACAGTGACCCATGTTTAACTAACTTTTGTTGACAGCAAACACATGCCAGAAATAGAAAGGAGAGATTAATTATGGCGCTTATAGGCCACTGAAGTTCTCAACTGGAATAAAGGGAAGTAACTCTAATTAACCTGATAAGCAGCAAAATCCCACGCCTTCACTAAAGGAACGATAAAATTGTCGCCCTAGAAAAGACGACATGATTCCATTTCCGTTTGATGAAAACCGGTTTTTGTTTTTTGTTGCAGTTCATCTACTAGTTGGCCAGGTGTGTACAAACCCCAATAGCGATAGGAGCCTTTTATCATGTCTAAAAGTGGCACAATGTTCAACGAGCAAGGTCGGAGATGCGCCGCTGTACATCTCATGCTCTCTACCAAACCAAGTTATGACAACTTGAACATTGCCAGCACCCTTAAAATGCATCGCTGTATTGCCACGAATAACAGGGACATGCCCCGGGGTGAGGAAAACAAAGTTTTCAACCATGATTATGGTCTTTGGTGTCGTTTCAAATAAGGGCCTTATCATGCCACCGCATACATTCAAAATCAGCTTGGAAGTCAACGCTAAAGTGTACCTGAATGTACTGAATGGTGATCCCCTGATGCAATCAGATGGCTGCTGGCAGACCCTGGGTATGGCAGGAGGACTCGGCATTGGCCCACAATAACAAAGAGACCAGGCTTCACTTCAAAAGGAGTGCTACAACTTTGTACCTTTCTCTTACTGCCCCCCTCCTCCTTCGACCTGAACCTGCTGAACTACTTTATTCAGTCATACTTCGACAACAGCACCAACATTACCTCCCACAACATCAAAGTCAGCCTGATTGCCACCATCCTCCAAGTATTTGCCAAACTTCCGCCAGTGCTTGTGAAAAAGACATGCTCGTAGTTGAAGACCTGCATCGAAGTAGTGATTGAGGCTGAGGCTATATTGAATAGATGTCAGCTCTACTACATAATTACGTTTTCTGAATTGATTTTTTTCAATAATTTTAAAATAAAGCTGTAGTATTGTTTTCTTTAGTGCGACACATTTATCGTTTCACCCTGTATAGAGGTCACCCAATGCTGGAGAGCTTTTCACTCTAATAATTTCTTCCCCTGGAACTGCTGAACTTTAGAATTCCCTTCCCGTTTTCTGCTTCCCTGACTACATTAACATGCAGACATTTAAGTGTAATGCAAACACACGTTTCACCGCTCAGCTCCCTACTTAGTTCCTGTCCATGTAGGCATGGTTCCTAATTCACAGTATCCTCTCAGTGGAAGTTTGCCTCGTTAGCGTTGAATAATTATGATAATAATAAACAACTATCCCGTCTTTCTTCTTTTTTCTTCTGCATATAATACAAAATAATACAAAAACTGTGAGGCCTTTAGCTGAAAATCACCTCTTAGTGACCACTACATCCATTTTCATTCAGACCTGGAATTGTAGAACTTGTGAGGTTCGATCTATAGGTTAAATCGAAACCAATGTTTATAGAACATTTGTTTAAAAACTATACGCAGATAAAGCAGGTGCACAATTTCAGCATAAAATAACCCTGACCTTAACCCTAACACTAACCTTAACCCTAACCCCTAACCCTAACCCTAACTCCTAACCCTAACCCTAAATCTAACCCTAACCCTAACCCTAACCCCTAACCCTAACTCTAACCCCAACCCTAACCTTAACCCTAACCTTAACCCTAACCCTAACCCTAACCCTAACAACTAACCCTAACTCTAACCCTAACCCTAAGCCTAACCCTAACCCTAACCCTAGCCCTAACTCTAACCCTAACTCTAACAACTAACCCTAGCTCTAACTCTAACCCTAACCCTAACCCTAACCCAGCGAGGGTTAACATCTGGTAAAAGTAAACAGCTAACCAAACCATCGCAGTATTTTTAAAAAAATATTGGAGGTTTAAACTCTCAAACTAATTAAATACAATGTGAAACGACAAAATTGTCACCCTAAAGAAAACAACACTTCAACTTTATTTTAAAGCAATCACTTCAACTTTATTTTAAAGCAATCACTTCAGGTAACTTGATTAGGTAGTAGAGCTACATCTATTCAATGTAACTGCCTTCAGCCTCAATCACAATTTTGATACTTGTCTGGAAACTTTGTTTTCATCACTCTGGGCACGTCTCTGTTATTCGTAGCAATCCAGTGATGCATTTTGAGGGTGCTGGCAATGGTCCCGTTTCCATAACTTTGATCGGTAGAGAGCATGAGGTGTACAGTGGCGCATCTCCAATCTCGCTCATTTAACATTATGTCACTTTCAGACATTATAGAAGGCTCTTAACGCTCTTGGGATTTGTACACAATTGGCCAACTAGTAGATGGCCTGCAACTAAAAAAGAAAACAGGTTTTAATCAAACGGAAATGGATTCATGTCATCTTTTCTAGGGCGGCAATTTTATTGGTTCACCCTGTAATATGTGGAAGGGGACGATGGCTAAGTGTTTAACGATATGAATTGAAAACTTGGGTGTGCCTAGTTCGAACCCAACTCATTCCACAGAGGCATTTTCACTTCATACGGTCTCTCTTGTAAATACCTCAAAACTTTGTAGGAATCTATACGTCTATAAATTTGTTTTTTTATATGTTTTAATTTTTAGCCTTGCAGCAAACATATCTTTATAGCTGAGGCATTAATGTCAAAGGAAAAAGTAAATCGTAAGCTAAACGTTTTGGTTTCGATTCTCAGTGGTGGTGCACAAGTCATTTTTTTTTTTTTTACTTTTATATCATTAATATATATTGGGTTCAATTAATATAATAATAAATACGAAATCTGCATTAATTAAAATATCATATTTAAGCGTATTTTACGACTGGGCAACGCCGGGCGGCCTGATAGTCCAATCATAAACTGAAATTAATTGGTATTAAATATGGTTGGATTGTTGTCTGTAGCCTTCTTTCTCAGAGAAGAGATGTCACTAGTCTTTCTCTACTCTATTATCTTTGCTGTTTTTTTTTCTGAATCACTCACAACAAAAAGTTGTCTGTCTACTACAACAAAAAATTATTTTTTTAAATGGAAATCGCTCCAGACAAGTCAAGAGGCCACTTGATGTAAGATGTTAAAAAATTACCACTGCACGGTCAAAAACTAGCCAACATATAAAGATAGATTCCAACACAGAAAATTGCAATTCTTCCCCCTTTGTCTGAAACACTGCTCATAGAATATGAGGACTAAAGAATAAAATAAGGGAAGCAACAGTTACAAAGTTTCTGAAAGTAAACACATGAGCCACTTCTTATTCTCCACAATCTCAAGTAGTGTCTCACATTAAACAAAATTTTTTTCTGAAAATCTCTCATTTGTTGAACACGTTATCACATGATTACTTTCCTACTGACCACAACATGGCTGCCTTCAAATCTAATCGCACAAATAGTTGTTTCAAACCGTTCTCATACTTTGTTTATTCGATTCATTTCCAATCCTCTCACAACACGCTTCATCTTTCAACAGTTCAACCCATCCGTCTCATTAACCTCAATCCTCGAGTGGCTTTTAGCCTTGATAAGTGACGACTCATCGGTATAAAAAATCCTTTCTTAATATTCTTCGTCATTCAGCTGACAATTAATCTGTCTCATTAACCTTCATCCTCAAGTGGCTTTTCTGCATTGATAAGTAATGACCCATTGGTATAAAAATATAAGGAAACACAAGAAAGGATTGTGAATTTTATTAAACGATCCCAAGAGTGGCGTTTTCTTTGCGTGTAAAAATTATCTGCAATATGAAATTTTAATTTTTTTTTTTTTTTTTATTATAAGAGTTCAAAGTTCAAAGTTCAAAGTTCAAACTGTTATCAAGACGTTTACTTAATGTATTTAATAAACAGATTCAAAACACGATTTTCATATGACATCCATAAAAGATTTTTATTAAAAATGTTTGTTTTTTTTTTGTGGAGGGGGGGGGGGTCACTGGTCAACAACAAATTTGATGTCTGCTTTTTTTTCAGCTGATTTAGGAAGAATCTGATGCGCTGAATCCCAAAATCACATTAATTTTGCTGAATCAGGTCAAGTTTTTTGAGTTATGCCGCCATATTGTTTTTTATATTTTTGTTCACATGTATGCATATGTGAAGCATTTTAAAAGAAGTTGGTGCGGGTAAAATGCTTTATCGAAAATTGTTTTGATTATAAGTAATTATTTTAGTCGCATAGTTCTGGGTGATTATGTCAAAAAGATATCAGTTTGAAGTCATAAAACCTTCAAATGTTCCAAAAAATTGGTACGGCATTATATGAAGAAGGACTGGCCTGTGTAAGAGGAATTGGTGTCTTGCAAAGAAAGGAACGTCATCAACGACTCTCTGGCGGACAGAGACAGAATACTCATCCCATTGCTGTAATCAAACTCGGCTTAATCAAGCAGTTCACCAAGCCTCTGGACAAGGATGGTGCTTTTTCAGGATTAATCATGGAGCAGGTGAAAGCTGGTATGTTTGATTGTCCTTATATCTGGCAGCTCATAAGCAATCCGGAGTTTAAATCTGAAGAGAAACATCTCCAGGATTTAATAGAAACGGAAGTTCAAGACCTGAAGTCTGAACAATGGTGAAGCAATATGTAATTTACGAGTACCTAACTTTATCGATACGCACAATTCAGTTTACTGTAATCGATGTTTCTATCATCTCTAATCAATATATTTTGTTGGCAAAACATTTTTTTCTCTTAAAAACATAATTAGGATGATATTTGTTAATAAAATCTGCTTCTAATGCTGCAAAAAAAATGTAATCGATTTTGTAAGAAATTTTTTTTTTTCATAGCAACTTAGCACAAGAACTTGACCTGGTGGAGAGAAACTGAGGCCATTTCCTGGTTCAGCATCGCATGAATAACCTAAATCAATTGTAGAAATCTAGACAACGTTCAAAAGGTAAAATAATTGTTGCACAGTAATATTATTAATAGGTGGTGTTAACATATCGGAGAGCGGTATAGCTGTATATGTTTTTAGGTTATAAGGATTAACCATGGAGAAGTTTAAATCTGGCATCTTTGATCGTCCTAAGATTCGGTGGCTCATCAGAGATCAAGAGTTTGAAAACTCAATGAACGAAGTGGAACTGGAAGCATGAAAGATATTTGTTCTGGTAGTGAAGAATTTTCTTGGCAACAATAAGGCCAGAAATTACACAGAACTTGTCAACAACATGCTGATTGCTTTCAGAAACCTGGCCTGCAACATGAGCACCAAAATGCACTATTTTCAAATATGGACCGGTTTCCTGAGAACCTGGGTTCAATGAGTGACGAGCAGAGGGAGAGATTCCATCAAGACCTGAAAAAGATGGAGACCAGGTATCAGGGTCGCTGGGATGCAGTCATGATTACTGACTTCTGTTGGAATATAAAAAGAGACCTCACTGTAGCCGAGCATCCCAGGTGTTCAAAGAAACGAAAGTTCAAGCCCTGAAGTTTGAACAATGGTGAAGCAACAAACAATTCACTTTTACTTACCTTTATTTACATGTACTTATGTTTATCAATGCTCACCATTCAGTTTACAGCAATCGATGTTTCTATCAGGTAATCAATATATTTTGTTGGCAAAACGTTTTTTTCTGTGTTGACAAAAATCACCTGATAATGCCACAAAAATGTAATCGATTTTTCCAAATCAACTTAGCATGAAAACCTGACCTGATGGAGAGAAACAGATGTCACTATCTGATTCATCAGTGCAAAAATACCCTAAATCAGTTGTAGAAATTCAAACAACATTCAAAAAGTAAAAAAAAAATCGTTGACCAGTGTTGTTTATTTGAAATACCACAAAAGAATGTGTTCGATCACAGAACACATTAGTCAATGTGTTTAAATCAATGTGTTCCACACGAAAACACATTAATTTAAAAGCCATTCATGGAAAATTTCCTTATGTGAAATAGGATTCAACCAATGCACGTATGACGTTTCGATATAAAATGTTCGTAAGAATTGTAAAAGCAAAGGAAATATAATAGATATGCAGCCATTTTCTTTCCCTCAGTGAACGTACTTGTGATTGTCTTTATATGAAAACACATTTCGAATTTTACCTTCTTTATACTATATTAATCCACAAACCATATTCAATCCTTGTTGAACTCTAGTAGATATTAACCTTAAATCTACACCCAATGCTCATATATACGTGTGAGTGATCCACATCTTCCAATCTTAATCCTATTTTGAGGAATGTAACTTCAAAGCAGATACTAATTATCTTTGATACTAATTCTATTGATCCTAAATACCCATGCTTGCGGCATAGAAATCTCTGGCTTTGAAACCAGGTGCAAGGATAACTCTCAGTGCTGATGGACCCATAGATCTGGTCGTCATTCATCCAGGAGAAAGAAAACTCTGATATATAAATCTGTATCACTGACCTCATACATCTTGACACCAAACAGGGGAGGGAGGCCTCTTCAGTCCTGGTTGACATCCTACCCTAGAGCTGATGACTCGATCAAATCACTAGTTATCAAACCTAAACTGCTTAAGGAGTAGGTAGGCTCTGCCTTTCATCTGGCTTCTATACACCTTTGTCTATTAGCCAGGAGCAGAGGTGTAATCACAGGTACTCATTAGAGATGCTCAGTGCTTCGTCTTATTTCCTGACTAGAATAATGAATGCCATCCCCAACATCCGCCTCATTTTCTTTCCTTAAACCTGGGCATTTTCAGGGTGCTTGTTTACCATGTGTGCTAACATGATAGGACTAGGCCAATCTTGTCTGACAGGTTTGAGGGTACTGGTTTGATAGTTGCTGATTGCTGTTTCTGACTGACAGTACAGGTGCTCTAACTCTTTAGTAACACTTAGTGTGACTGCTTTGTAATAAGTTGTATAATATTGAGATGTTTATAGTGCCATGTCGTGCATGGAAAGGGAACCTGCACTCAGCGCTGGCACGCATTCCTGAGACCACATTCCTGTGGATGAAGAGTCGGCTGATGGTCTACTTGTGTTGCACGATGGTAACTATGCACATCCGCTTTGTATAGCACCTCTTACTCTAAACTGAAACTATGAAATAAAATGAAATGACAGCTGAATCCAAAATAACAATGAAACCAGACACACACTCAAACAATGATTCGCCTCCTCTCTTGAGGCTTGCATTTATAAAAATATGTGGACTTAGATAATGTAGAATTATTTCTCCTAGCAAACTCCCAGGATATCTTAGCACTTGGTGAAACTAACTTGCGCTCCTCCATCCCCTCTAACATCTTTAACATGTCTGGTTATCTTCCACTTTGTCATAGGAACTCTGACAGACATATGCACAGACTTGGAGTTTATATTCGTAACACCCTCCCCGTGACAAGGAAATCTAAACTAGAATCAGATGAAAAGGCCTTCATGTGCTTTAAACTACCTTTACAACATAGCGTAATCAACCATGTATCTAATAGTGTAGATGTAGAACTTTTCCTTTGACACTAGCACCCAAATACAGGTATTTGGTGACTTTAACGCCCACCACAATAATTGGCTTGGCTTCTCTAACTACACAGACACAACTGGTAAGCATACTTCATAACTTTTCTATATCCCATATCACAGACAGGCTATGTATATAAAAGCCAAGTACGTCCCAGGATGGAATACTGCTGCCACATCTGGGCAGGGGCTGCTAAAAACAGCCTATCCTGCTTGACAGAGTACAAAATAGACTTCATAGATTAGTGGGGGATACCCCTTTCTCCTCCCTGCAAACTCTCTCCCGCAGAAGAAACGTTGCGAGCCTGCCTTTGTTTTATCGTTATTCCCATGGCAACTGCTCGTCTGAGCTGCAATCTCTATCCCCCTCCCCACCAATGTTTCACGAAAACCACCCGTCTAGCTGAAACCACTGTCAATAATTTTGCCCACTCTTTATCTATGCCTAAATCCAAGCGTAGATTCCATGAACAAAGCTTCTTTCTTAGAAGTACATGCCAGTGGAACTCTCTTCCGTCTGCCTGTTTCCCACCTGACTACAACTTGGATGTCTTCAAGTCCAACATAAACAAATTCCTGATGAACCGCCCCCTTAAGTAAGACACTTTATCAAATCTCCATTACTAACGATTACTACGATACTATCCCATTGATTACTGTACACAATCTATACCCATTAACCCTTATCCCCGAGTGGCTTCCGGGCCTTGATAAGTGGTGACTACCATATAGAAAAAAAAAATTACATTCCCAACCCGACTCCCAGATCGTCAGGACCAGCAAGCCTCACTTCCGGATCTATTTCTGACAACAGTTTCTGAGGAATGTGTAATGAATGCCATAGTTAACTCGGGAATGCTGATCATGCTGTGATATCCATTAATTAAATCTTTCTTAAATAATAGAAGAATCCATGTTGTCCTCGATGTTCGTACATTTAAACAATATGATATAAATGTGGGTTTACCTCAGGTGGTCCATCCTTGGACCTTTATTATTCCTGATATTCATAAATGACCCCCCCCCCCCGATATAATAAACTCTGAGATGGGTATATTTGCTGACGACACCACACTCTATAGCAGGCACGAGAGGAAAACAAATGAACACATATTCAAGGCAATGACAGAAACTCAAAGGAAGATCTTCAGTCTGTAGTAGAATAGGGTCAAAAATGGTAAAGGGTTCAATGCTGTCGAAACTAAACTTGTTTCCTTTAATAATTACAAGAAACCTTCTCAAATACGAATAAAGATACATTACCTAAAAGTACTTCTTTCAAACTCCTCGGCTTAACGTTCACAGAGAACATGAGCTGAAACAGATACATCAGGAGCATTGCCAAGGCTGCTGCGAAGAAGATAGGCTCCCTCTACCCTGCTAGAAAGTTACTTACGCCTGAAAGTATCCTATACCTCTGTAAGACGACGATTCGCCCATGTATGGAGTACTGTTGTCACATTTGGGCTGGTGCATCTGCTACTAGTCTCTCGCTACTCTGTCCCATTGATGAAATGTTGCATCCCTCTGCCTGTTTTAATGGTGGATGCTTCGACGAACTACAATCCCTTTCATCTCCTCGACATAATTTCCCCCGACAAACCTGACAAGCAGCAAAATCCCACCCCTACAACACAGTAGAGATCCACAGATGTAAGAAACCATTCTACTCTAATAGTTTCTTCCATAGAACTGCTAGACTTTGGAATTCCCTTCCAGGTTCCTTTTTTTTCCAACTACCATGACATGCAGAAGTTTAAGTGTAATGTGAGCAGATATCTTGCTGCTCAACTCCCTACATAGTATCCCTGCAACTTGTATTTCTTATAATAGCCCCCTACATCAAAGTTGGACTGTGCTTTGTTTGGGGTGAAAATGTAATTAAAAATATTCCAGTGTTTGTTTTTGAAATATGCAAATAGAAAGGTCATTTGATGTCACATTTTCGTTTCATTTTTTCCCCCTTTTTCTTTTAGTTCTCATTAATTTGTTCATTTGTATTTTGGGTTATGCGTAAAAAATATCTTTTGGACTTTTTTTTAATATCCAACGTGTATTTAGCAATAAACAAAATATTGATATGTTTTGTGCAGTGTCTCTCCTTCCTACATTCATCTCTCTCTCGCTTTTATCTTCTCTCCCTCTCTCTCGCTCTTATCTTCTCTCCCTCTCTCTCGCTCTTGTCTTCTCTCCCTCTCTCTTGCTCTTATCTTCTCTCCCTCTCTCTTGCGCTTATCTTCTCTCCCTCTCTCTCGCTCTTTCTCCGAACTGTCCACTCTCTACTTGTTTAATATTGCCAATTTTATTTCTTATCCATCAGGAGGTGCATTTTTTTCTGTTGAATAGTTTAACACTATATATCGGTTAACCTTTCTCCCCGTCCCACCCTCCTCAATTTTCTTCTTCTTCTTCTTCTTCTTCTTCTTCTTCTTCTTCTTCTTCTTCTTCTTCTTCTTCTTCTTCTTCTTCTTCTTCTTCTTCTTCTTCTTCTTCTTCTTCTTCCCTTGTCTAATTGTTACAAGAAAAAATGCCCCCTTTTCTTGTAAGTAAGAAAAACATAAAATAAGTGAAAATGAGATCAGGATAGACCGAGATTCGAACTTTGTAAGCAAGGTTCAGAGATGGAATTCCGCATTGTTCAATTTCATATAAAATAGTTTAGATATGTTGTTGTAAAAAGAATTTAATTGTTCAATTCTTTTTATGAAAACTGAATTAAAATAAGGTCAGCTAGAAAATTATGAACAATGCAATTTAAATATTGCAAAATAGGTTTGTGAGAATTCTTTGTCTGCAGAAGTGTGTTGGGAATATGTGCCGAGCCACGCATGTTTAAGACACGCGAGACGCATGTTTAAGACACGTGTAGAGCCATACATATGGCGTCATAGCAGAAAGGGAATTTCTCAATATAGGAGCTAGATTTGAAGATCAGGGCGGTCGGGCAGGCAGGCAGTCCAGTCCGGATCGAAGTCAGCACAGTCAGCCGGACAGAGCTGACATGAGGAGCCCCCCCCCCCTTCCTTAGAGGCGAAGGGGTAGAACATTTAACATGTAAAACGACTTTGAATTCCTTGACGTCATCACCATTCGACTGGTCGATATGATAATAAAGAAGTTATCATCATGTTTTGTAACTTCCGCCTTCGTGTCGCCATTCAACAATTAAAAGTAATGTGTAATCATCTTTAATGAACTTTGTATAACTCCCTTCCAAGTAATGTGTCCCCCTCTCCATCATAAGTAATCACTGTCTCCTCCTGTGTTAAAAGAACTGATCACCCCCTCCCCTCTCCCATACATGTTATAAGAAGAAAAACTCCCGAACTGTATAAACGTCTTCTATCTCTCTCATCACCGTCTCTCCCTAATATGAAACCCCCGACTATACAATAAAATCATCTACATCTTCCCCTCCCTTTCTTGCTCTCTCGCCTCGAACTGTCTACCCTGTACTTCTTAACTACTTCCTCCTTTATTCACCACCCCCTCCAATCCCCCCGCTTCTTCTTTAGTCTACGCATCATCTTCTACATCTTTTCTTTATTCTCATCATCTTTTTTTTCTTCTCCATCATCTTACTCATTATACTACTCCCTTTCCTTCTTCATCTTCCTTGTCATAGTTTTCTTCTTCTTCTTCTTCTTCTTCTTCTTCTTCTTCTTCTTCTTCTTCTTCTTCTTCCTTAACTAAAAAAAAAAAGAAAAAATCTCACTTCTGTCTTTTCCTGAGTTTCAACACACTTTCTCCTCTTTCGATAATCGATAATTTCTCAAAATAACTTCGTCCCATCGTAATAAAGTTTTTGCATCATTAAACACTATAAACCGTTGGAATCTATGTTCCTTACACGTATTTAAACTAAAAAAGGTAAAAATTGTACCGAGGAACCAAATAAAGTCTACTTCCCACCAGATAATTCTCTGAACACACACACACACACACACACATATATATATATATATATATATATATATATATATATATATATATATATATATATACGTAGAGATGTAGGCCCTGAAACGATGTGTATTCTCTCCTGACGACCCAACATCATGTGTGTACTGGAATGACCCCCACAATAAACTTTATTATATACAAGTTTATAGGGAGAGTTGGGCTCCGAAATGGTGCATGTTCTCGCCTGATTACCCAACATTATCTGGAGACCGGAATGAAATACCCCACAAGTTAAAACAGCTGATGAACGTGATTATATACATGTCTGCAAGGTAAACTGTTTCTTCCAAACAACATCTGTTGGCTGCTCGCTTCATTGCAAGTTTCTGCTACTAAGTTCTAGTAGCAAATATTATTCTATGACTGTATGCAAATACATGTATATATATATATATATGACTATATGCAAATACATGTATATATATATATGAATATATACAAATATGTGTGCATATATGCATATATAGCTGTATATATATTATATATATTATATATAATATATATATAATATTCATGCATATATATAGATATATATATATATATTTATATATATTTATTATAAGAGAAAAGAAATTAAAACTGTAAGTTGAAATTTACAATCAAAATTTATTGTTCGACTCAATACTCCAAAAACAATTTACAACGTCCTTATTCCGTAGAGTTTTAAAGAATGCTATTCTTGCTACTATTCTCATCAGCGGACAGAAAGGGGATAGTAGATAGTACAGTAGTGCAAAGATAGGTTGATCCCCAGTTGAGTGGATTCAAGAAATAAGAACATGTTATCTCCCATCGTTGGTTTAATTTTTTGCACAATTTCTATAATTTCAACTGTGTTGAAAATTTTCTAACCGGACTAATTATATTCAATTGGATTTAATTTGAATTTGATTCTTACTAAATAATTATTTTCACCTTTAGGATCATCTTTGAAAGAATCGTCATGCAAGCTAAATGCTCGGTATGTTTTTATTATTTTTTACATTTCCTACAGTTTTTCACTCGTTGTTTTTAAAGACATGTACATCTTTGCAATTTATAACCATAAC
>NC_136516.1:25322450-25349950 GCF_053919585.1 Euprymna scolopes | reverse complement strand
TAATGTCATATGCTACTTGTACCATGTAACTCAGTACTACCTGCCTCATGGTCGGGTCACCGGCGACTAAACTGGTTCCATCACCAAACAAGTCTGGTGAGGAGGGCGGCTAAGGATTAAAAACAAGACCTTCCAAAGGGCGAATGAACACTTTTTCTGGATCAACGGCCAACTAGCACCGTTTGTGTGTGTATATATATATATATATATATATATATATATATATATATATGTGTGTGTGTGTGTGTGTGTGTGTGTGTGTGTGTGTGTGTGTGTGTTGGGGTGGAGAGGGCTCCTGTAAGCCGTGGTGAAGGCAACCTTTCTAGGAGAAGCAAATCTCTGGTTAAAAAAAAACATAAAGCGGGAGACCAGTACTCGCATTAAGCTGGTCTGCAGTTTAACTTCTTGCTGGCTATCTTGATCTTGCTTGTTGCATTTTGAACCGAGAGAGAGACTTAGCTGTCGTAAAAAGCTAAGACTCTGTAACATCATCTTTGTATAGATACTCCCTCAGGCATTTGTCTATTAAAATGGTCCTGTGGCAATGGAAGTCATTTTTGGGCTCATGGACTTTAAGTGTCTGAGGGAGTGGCCCTCGTCTGACAAGATGTTGCAATCATCATCATATATAAGGCTTACACGAGACTTTGTAATTGGTTACACCTTCTCCTCCTACCACCTCCTCCTCCGTACATGCACACCCGCTTCATTACACTGAGGAAGACCGAAAGTACAGTCGAAAATATGTTATTGGAGAAATGTTTTTCTTTCAAAAGACATTTTGTATTCCTAAACGTCAAAAAAATGAATAACCAAATTTTTTTTTTACTTTTCACTTATATTTTTTATACATACGATATTTTATGTGAAAAAAAGTCAACATCTCTTTTATTAGTAAAAAGCATAAGCATGTTTAACTAGTTTGTTTAACATAACAGTCGTGGTTTTAAAATTGTAAAAATAAAAAAAAATCTAAAATGCATTTTTTTTTTTAATTATATTTATAAAAATAATTGATAAAATTCGGAGAAAGATCGACTTTTATTAAAAGAAAAATTAGAAAGAAGCCCATAAATATGATGGTGTTAAGAGTAGCTAAAAATCTACAAAGGATTTTTACAAAATCTTTTATTACCGACAGTCTGACTGTTCAACAGAATGTTGCTTGCTATGACTTCAGACATGACGTCATGTTTTAGTGCAAGGGCCTGAATCTATACTTACGTAGGTCGCAGTTCAACACGATACAACTGAAGAAGATCGGGAGTTACATCAACCTAAACGCTGTGCGAATAACACTCAAGATGAGAACAGGAGTTCACAGAATCTAAATAATAAATATTATCAATCCATATAGAAAAAATTCCTAATATATATATATATATATATATATATATATATATATATATATATATATATATATATATATATATATATATAATTATATATATATACATATAATTATATATATATATATATATATATATATATATATATATATAATTATATGCATATATATATATATACATATAATTATATATATATATACATATAATTATATATATATACATATAATTATATATATATATACATATAATTATATATATATATATATATATATATATATATATATATATATATATATATATATATATATATATATATATATATATAAGTAAATTTTTGGTACAGCAAAATGGAAGGAGAAATTTCAGAGGAAACATAATTTAATTTAAATACCAAAAAAAAAAACAAAAAACGGGCAGGTGGAATTATTAAAATTTCCTTAAGGCCTTATCGTCTGACCCTCTGAGAGGAAACGTCAGAATGATAAATTAAAAACTAAGAAACGAATGAGGGAAGAAGGGAATTTTGGTTTCAGTTGGAAGAACAGTGAGAAAAATATATATATATATATATCTCACTGTTCAGGTGGTTTTAAATCAATGAATATCTCCAACTGATGTTTCAGAATCTTTTGTCTACACAGGCTAGGTCGAGAGTTATTAATAACTAACGCCTCAATGATATTTAGATGATAGTTCGACCTCGCACTGTATAAAACAGAAAACCACCCATCGGAATATTGATCGGCACACCTATTTATACTCAACAGGTGATTACTAATGGCGGACTCATGAGCTTGGGAGTGCCCGGATGTTCTTCCCTCATTCCTTTTCTTAGTTTTTAATTTATCATTCTGACGTTTCCTCTTAGAGGGTCAGACGATAAGGCCTTAAGAAAATTTTAATAATTTCACCTGCCCATTTCTTGTTTTTTTTGGTATTTAAATTAAATTATGTTTCCTCTGAAATTTCTCGTTCCATATATATATATATATATATTCGAACAGTGAAATAAGTTAAATTACAGATTAATTAATCTTGTGGTTTATAGTCTTACAAAATTTTCTTGGGAGGAAATATTTTTATATAAGACAATCCCAGCCAAATCAAATAACTCAATATACAAGACAAAGCAAAGTATGAATTGTATAATTTATATTTAATTTTTTTGCAGTAAAAATATAGAATTTTTAAACAAAAAAAATTATCATTCGGAACAAAGAAGACAATAAATTTAAAGTTCTTTCCTTAATCCATGGATTTTCAATGCATAGCTTATCTCTTCAGAGGAAATATCCTTGGAAAAATAATCATTATGGATAAACATAATTTTGGTATTCAGCACATATATTGAAAATGAATAAAAAATATTTTTACAGGAACATAAAAAGGATATCATTTTACGGGAAAATTAGATTAAACAAGAAAAAGAATATGCATTCCAGGTATATGATGCGAATTGTGCCCTGGGAATGGAGATGAGCCATTCGTTGAAAATCCATGGATTAAGGACAGAACTCTAAATTTCGTGTATTCCTTGTTTCAAATAACAAAATTGTGTTTAACAATTTTGTCTTTTTTACTACCAAATATTTAATTATAAATCATACAATTCTCTCTCTCTCTCTCTATATATATATATATATATATATATATATATATATATATATATATATATATATATATATATATATATATATATATATATATATATATATATATATATATATATATATTCAAAATTCTTTTTTGGGGTACAAACTTTAATTATGGCTGAACTTATACCAATTAACACGATGATTAAAAAAATATAAGCAAAATGAAAAAAGGGCTAGCTAACCGGGTTTCGTTCCTTGCGCAACAGAGCTAAATCAACGAAAAGTGCGATTTTAAAAAATTGTCATGAAAATGGCAAGGGAGAGAAAATATATATGAATAAATAAATGAATAAACCAACGGGAAAAATCACCTAGGAATCAAATTAAGTCATAAGAGATTTTTTTTGTTTACAAAGATAAGTTCTCAAGGACTTAATAAAATATATAATAAATAAATAATGTGTTTGTGCCACGAATTTTAGTGTCAACATATTTACTATTCTGAGCAGATAACACTCGCCCTTTCATTTAAAAATCCTAGAAACCATTTTTATTATGTCCTTAAGACGTTCTCTTTGTAAACAAAAAGAAAGTCTTTTAGGATATTTGATTTCTATATGATTTTCCCCTGTTCATTTATTTATTCATATATATATATATATATATATATATATATAACTACTTCATTTACTCACATAAAATTAATATACGAAAGTATAGATTTATACGTAAACTTTAAGTATTTACTTCAAAAGTGCTCAATACGTAGGTAGAGCTAGTTAGTAATTTATAAAATATATATGGCGATTAAGCTACACTGAATATTCGGCGTTTCATCCACTCTAGGATTCGTCAGGCTTTGCGCCTGACGAATCCTAGAGTGGATGAAACGCCGAATATTCAGTGTAGCTTAATCGCCATATATATTTTATAAATTACTATATATATATATATATATATATATATATATATATATATATATATATATATATATATATATATATATATTCTCTCCCCTGCCATATTCATGACAATTTTTTTAGTCGCAATTTTCCTCGATTTAGTTTTGTTAAGCGAAGAACGAAAGAAACCTGGTTAGCTAGCTCTTCTTAATTTTTTAATTATCATGTAAATTGGTCTATATTCAGCCATAATATATATATATATATATATATATATATATATATATATATATATATATATATGTATGTGTGTGTGTGTTTTATCCTTTACATTAATTTTCATATCTTGCATTGTTTTTTGCCTCTTCCGTATATTTTATTTTTCGTACGACATCTTTTAAATTATTATTTTCTTTTTTTACCCACAAGAATGAATGTTTCCGATAACATTAAACATGGCCAAAAAGGTTAGGCCGAAAATGTGCACAAGTTCGCATCTTAGATTCGTTTGGCCGTTTCGACACGAATGTCTCGAACTTGGAAACGGACGAAAAGCGGAGATCTCCGGCCACGATGCCCCCCTTGAGAACAACGGCGGTACCGTCTTTTCGATGAAGTTGCCGTAAAGGGAGATAATCCGGTTTTTCTCGACGTTAAAAACAACTGGATAAGAGATACCCCAGCCGTCCGCCTCGCTGATGTATTGCAACACTCCTTCGAATTTCATAAGAAAATTGTTGAGCTTTTCTGTCGGCGCGAGAACTCCTCTTCCAAATTTACCATGGGTCATATACAATTGTTTTGTAGACTCGTTCAGATAAATCGACACATTGCCAAACGCCGGGTGACCGTACGTACCAACGTAGTCCGATAGAGGTCGTCGTCGATTCAGTACGTTGGGAAATAGGTGTCGTTTTGTATGCCGCAGCGAATGCCGCCAGTGGTGAATCCTTTTCTGCCCGCTGGAGTTGTTTGGACTTTTCGGAGAGTGTATCCGGTTTTTATGTACTTTTTGTTTGTGTTGTTTCTTGTTGTAGTCGTGCAACCATGGGTCGGGAAATGTGCAAGAGCTGGACATGTTTAGCCAGACGTCTTGGGCGAGCAACAGGTCGGCAGCGAAGTGATGTATCACGCGCAGAGCGGTTTTTGACTGTTGGTTCATGGGTCCGTTAACGCTGCTAAAGATAGCGACCATGTTATCAGGAAATAACCAAACCAGGGAATCAAATCCAAAGACGCGACCACTGTGTTGGACATTGTGGAATCCTACAAGAATAGAAGAAAAAAAAATTGAATAAAAAATTTGGTATTATTAGGTTGGTGCAAAAATAATGTCGTTTTTTGACGTGTAACTATATATAAAAACGACATTATTTTTGCACCAACCTAATAATACGAATTTTTTTATATAGTTAAACGACAAAAAAAAAACGACATTATTTTTGCACCAACCTAATAATACGAAAATTTTATGCATAGTTGAACGTCAAAAACGACATTATTTTTTGCACCAAACGATTTTTATTTTATATATAGTTCGTAAAAAAACATTTTTGCACCAAACGATTTTTATTTTATATATAGTTCGTAAAAAAACATTTTTGCACCAAACGATTTTTATTTTATATATAGTTCGTAAAAAAACATTTTTGCACCAACCTCATATACTATTCTCATCTTAAGTGTCATTTTCACAACGTTTCGATCGATGTAACATCCCACCTTCTTCAAGTGCACCTTGTCGAACTCGGGAATTTGGACGGAATTCCGAACAGAGCCCTTTATTTACTTTACGAGGTTAGCATGTTCTCGTCCTCTCAGCCATGACTGGATAAAGGTCCTAAGTAATTTGCAATTGTATTTTTCTTTGCCCACGCCTAGAATTGAACCTTCAAGAGAATATGACTTTTATTATTGATTTTTCCAAATCCTCTAACCACTGCACAACGGGTCCTTACGGAGTACGAATTTTAGGAATGTTAAACCTTTTCTATTTCTAGTTGTAAATATCACTATTTATGACTACTTATTATTACCATATACTAGCAGGACCTGTGGAAATTCCACAGCCGCATCTTTCATATGTAATATATTTCTGATTATGTACATATATTATGTTCTGTATCTCCCACTCACTTCCCAAATAATAATATAATAATATTAATAAAGACAATTGAGATTATTTTATGACCGAGCAACGCCTGGCACCCTTAACT
The DNA here is from genome assembly GCF_053919585.1 of Euprymna scolopes. Lineage (NCBI taxonomy): Eukaryota > Metazoa > Mollusca > Cephalopoda > Sepiida > Sepiolidae > Euprymna > Euprymna scolopes. Next base: position 25,343,888 of record NC_136516.1, on the reverse strand, counting down.
CTATTTACCTCCATTATTTATTCTTCTTTGTAGAGGTTGGTGCACCAGCCTAGATGTGACAGCCTCAGTGGCAATATACCTTGTTTTGGACGAATAAAAATTAAAGCTAAATAAATAGAATAAGAAAAATAATCATAGTCGCCTACCTCTGTAGATACCAGAACCCCATCCGAGGTCGTAAGCGAATCGTCCTTCCGAAATGGGAAATACTGGTGGCTTTAGAAGCTTCCAGCCCAGCGGCATTGGTGTTGGTATTTGCGGGGTGTGCAGTTCGGCGAACTCTGCCTCAGCGACGAGACGACGACCTTCCAAATCGACACCGCCGTTCAGTTGAAATCGAAGCCATTTCTCCATGTCGACGGCGTTTGAGCAGATTGTACCCGCCGGCCCCGCGGGTCCAAGAAACCTTTACAAAAAAACAAAATGTATAATTTATATATATATATATATATATATATATATATATATATATATATATATATATATATATATATATATATATATATACTTGTTTATTGTTATATAAACATGCTCACATCCCGCTGCTACAAATAGCCACTTGTTTCAATCAAACAACAGATATCATCAGGCAGCGACTTGACTATTCAAAAGTTCAATGAATAATAATGATTATTCATTGAACTTTTGAATAGTCAAGTCGCTGCCTGATGATATCTATTGTTTGATTGAAACAAGTGGCTGTTTGTAGCAGCGGGATGTAAGCATGTTTATATAACAATAAACAAGTATTATCAGCTCTTTTTATTGAGCACTATCTAACAACCTCGTTGAATTCATTAGTCCATTACTTTTGAATAAAAAACCCGAGTATATATATATATATATATATATATATATATATATTTATATATATATATATATATATATATATATATATATATATACACACTTGAAGATGTACCTGGCGTTGCTCGGTATTAAACGTAACAAAAATGAAGTAAGAAAAATGGGAAGAAAATGAGACATGTGCATGCAAGCATTATATTTTTTCTAAACGTTTATTTCTTGTAAGTGAAAAGAATAATATTGTAGCTGAGATCGAAACCAAAACCTAAAGACAGTGAATCAAGTACGATAACCATCATATCAGCTTGCCAATATCTTTTTTTCAAACCTCGTGAAACAGTTGACAAATAGATAAAAATTTGATCACCTCCCACGTACCAAATTTATAATATTGACCCCCTAGCAAGCCCTACTTTCCGGATGGAAACCGATTTAAAAGTTTGCCTATGTCTGAATACCCTTTATACCAAATTTCAAGTTGTAGATAAAAATTCGTCGAGTATATAGGTTGAGAAATTTCTTCACACAGGCACATTCTCACTTTTATGGATACACTAGTTTCATAAAAGTGAGTGCGTGTGTGTGTGAGGACACTTCTCAACCTATATACTCAACGAATTTTTTATCTACAGATTTGAAATTTGTTATATAGGGTGTTCAGACACGTGGAAAACTTTTAAATTCGTTTTCATCTGGAAAAACGGGCTTGCTAAATGGTCAACATTGAAAAATATTTGGGGCATCATCGGATTTTTATCTGTTGATCAACTGTTTCACGACTGCGTATGCGCGAATCGTTCAAATTGTGTTAAGAATAAGTAGGTTTGAAAACACATTTTAAAGTCGTGTCAAGTTGGCCTAATAGTTATCGTACTGGATTTTGGTTTGGATCTCCGCTCGAATATATTTTTTTTTTACTTACAAGACGTGATCTATTTAGAAAAAAAAACCATAATACTCGCATGCACATGTCTCAGTTTCTTTCCGTTTTTTACTTCATTTCTTAAAAGGAATTTAAAGTTACGTTTAATACCGGATAAAGACGGGCACATCTTCTAGTACATATATTACATAGGTAAGAAATTTTTTTTAAATGACATGAATTGGTTAGCCTAATTCATCTGGAGGAAAAAAACTAGATCCATTATCAAAAATATTTTGCTTAACGTATTGTGAAAGAGGTGGTCTTTGATTAACATTGCTGGGGAACCATGATTTAATATACTGTTTTGTTTTTAATCCCCGAAATAGTGTTTCCTGGTAAACAACTGATAATCCCCTTTAAGAACATTAACAATATTGTTTGTTCATGTATTCAGCGATACGAGAGATTAGTTGACTTACTGACAAAATAATGTTCTAACAATAGACAATTTTAATATAGTTTTAAGGAAAAGCCGAAGACTCTCTCTCTCTCCACCTCTCTCTCCTTCTCTCTCTCTCTCTCTTTTATATATATTAGGTTGGTGCAAAAATAATGTTGATTGGCATAAAGTTGAACGAAAAAAAAAAAAACGACATTATTTTTGCACCAACATGATTTGAAAAGGTTAATCTTCAGATATAGGCATTTTTTATTATTTGAAAACAAAGAATACAATCTAATAAATCTATTTCCTTAACTCATGAGTTTCCGACGCTTATTCTTCTCCTCAGAGGAAAAATATTACCAAATGTGTTTTTTGTATAAGTCAACTGAATTAAAGGAATAAATTATAAGATGGTCAACATCATGAATTTTGGAATATAACTTTTTGTCATTTATTCTCTCTCTCTCTCTCCCTCTCTCTCTCTCTCTCTCTCTCTATATATATATATATATATATATATATATATGTATATATATATAGCAATTTATAAAATATATATGGCGATTAAGCTACACATTATTATATATTTTATAAATTACTAACTAGCTCTACCTACGTATTGAGCACTTTTGAAGTAAATACTTAAAGTCTACGCATAAATCTATACTTTCGTATATTAATTTTATGTGAGTAAATGAAGTAGTTATATATATATATATATATATATATATATATATATGTATATATATATATATACTTTAGAATAATGAAATGAAATATATCTACTGGTATGCTAATCTAGTGATTTTTTTTGTCTTACAAATTATTATATGTAATATTTTTTTATCCCAGCTAAAAAAATTGCTCAATATACAAGATAGAGCAAATGAATCGAATTTTAGTTATTTAAATTTTATGATTTGAAAATGTTAACCTTCAAATATGGAATTTTTATCGTTTGAAAACAAAGAATACAATTAAATAAATCCATTTCCTTAACCCATGAGTTTTCAATGCATATTCTTCTCCTCAGACGAAAAAAAAAATTAGCAAATGTTTTTATTGGTTTGCACCTTATCTGCTAAAAGCAATAAACATAGAAAATTAAAGTTTTTTTTAAAGCATTTTACATAGAATAAGGAAAATGGATATTGAGGCAGAGAAAGGATATTGTAATTTTAAGGATATTTAGCTTTTAATGGCTATATTTTGAGTTATTTTGAGGGGGAAATAAATAAGCCCTGTTATATATGCCGCAGACAGACTACTTTTCATTGTGTCAAAAATCATTTTTTCAGTGTTGTCCCATGAAGAGATATACTTAAATAGTTGAAGAAATGTGAGAGGTGTACTCACTTTTGTGATACACTATATATATATATATATATATATATATATATATATATATATATATATATATATATATAAATATATAAAAAATAGTGAATATGCAAAAAAGTATTATTTTTGTTTTTCTTCGTCTTCGTTCACGTTAAAAAAGCAACTGCCACCCTACACATAAAAAAGCAAACATCATAATAATGTTCCCCCACACAAATAATAACAATAGCCCCCAATAAATAATAAATAAAAAATGCCATAAAAATGTCTCATCACTGTAAGTTTACATTCACGTAAAAAAGCATAGCCATCTACATATCTATCAAAGAGAAAATCTCTATTTGTGTGCCTGCTTGTATCCGTATGTGTACATTTCCCTACCAAACTACTCTGTCAATTTTCAGTCTACAGATTTGAGATTTGACATAAGGGTTGTTGAGATTTGGAAAATTTTTTTAATCGATTTTCGGCTGTCAAGGGGCCCAAATAAAACGATTTGACTATAGATTGGAGTTCAGTCGAACATTTTCCATGAAAATAACGATAAAGTAGAGACAAACCGCTATATCAACGTTAGAAAAAAAATAAAGGAAACAAAGTTAAGTACAGTGATCTCCCTTACAACATAAGTTACCAAAATTTCACTGCGATACTATAAAAAATCTTGGCTGCGTCGCTGGTTTGAAACAACAAAATAAAAAGTAAAAAACAAACAAGCTAATAAACAAAACACATTGTCATAATGGGATAATAAATGTAACTATAAGAATATGTCCTAATATAAAAAAAATAATAACGAAATAAACAAGATTAAAAAAAATAAAATATAGTTAATAAATATTAATGAGAAAAAAAAATTATGCCCGGTTACCTACAGATTTAACTAGTCACATCTTACGGCGGTTCTAACCTCTTGCTGCGGTCCTAATCTCTTTCGCCATCTTGAATACACTCTTGTTTTTTTTTTTTGAAAAGGGGAGATGATTTCTCCCAAAATTGATTAAAGTTCCATACTACCAACGGACTTTATATACACCGGACATACCAATAATTTGGGTGCAAATTAATTATGTAACGAAGTGAGGAGTGATAGATGAATAAATTAATTATGTAACGAAGTGAGGAGTGATAGATGAATAAATTAATTATGTAACGAAGTGAGGAGTGATAGATGAATAAATTAATTATGTAACGAAGTGAGGAGTGATAAATGAATGATTAGACATTTCTCTACTCGAACATACACGTCTATTTGTTTGTTTGTTTTTCCGTTCTTTCCTTTTGTAGCTCCGGTCCTTTCCGCACTGCTCTTGACTTATTAAAACTTCCATATATTCCTTTACTAGCAATGCTTCAAGCAAACTATCATTTATTTTAAGAAAAGGTAAGTAAAAGAATCGGAAAATAGGCACAATTTTTTTTTCCGTTTCCGATACCCTAAAATTCCGACCTTTCTGAATATCAGTTCAGATTAATCGTCCCAACACTATTCTATTTCACTTGTCTTTCTTCCTTCCATCGCTTTCACATCATAAATCTAATCCTAACCCTTTCATTCTCCTTCCCCTTTACTCAATCAGGCTCACCTTCTCTTCCGCTTCAAAACTTCGCATTCGTCCTCCTTCCCTCTCACGTTTTCTCTCCATCTATCTTTTATTTACTATGAATGTAGAATAGTCCTCATACTCCCCCCCCTATACAATTATCCGCTTACGACATTTAATTGATGTAATTCAACCCACAAAAAAGTAATTAAAATTTAAAAATCACATGACCCTTTCCGTTCCCTTCGTTTTCCTTCCGGGCGAAATCTTTTCTTTCTTCAACTACAAAATAAACGAACATCCTTTTACGTTATTCTTTAATTATGTCTCTAATGCGCATAAAATTAGGAAGCGGCCCCAAACAAACAAAAGATCCAATTCAGTTTGTAAATAGAAATGTCCAATATAACAAAAATACAAAAAAAAAAAAGAAAAAAAAAACAATACAAAATAATAAAATAAAGTAAATGTAATAAAATTGAAAAAATACTAAAAAAATGCAAATACGAAAGTGCGAAAATAAAAAAATAAAAGTAAATAAAAATGAATAAAAATAAAAATAAATAAAAATAAACGCAAACATAAAATGCAAAAAAATAAAAAGAACATATGATACAATTGTTACATGATAAGGGCGGCCCCCTTTTTATGTAAGTAAAAAAATAGGGAATTAGTTAAATGTAAATATGAAATAGGATAGTCAAGGATTCGAACTTGCGAAGCTAGATTTGGAATTGAGAATTCCAATCATAAGTTAAAATAAATACAGAATTTTATTGAAAATAAGGAATGTGGAATTGCCATTGTTTAGTTCACACAAAATAGTTAGATATCTGTTTATTGAAAAAGGAATGTAATGGTGAATTTTGTTTCTGTTATAAAAATTAAAATTAAAATAAGGAATTTAAAAACGAACAATGGAAAATGTTATTTGTAAAGTGGGTTACGAAAATTAGGTTAGAGGGTCAGCTTTGTAAGAAACACGTGAATAACAATGCATGCTTAAACACGGAGGCATGTCATGCAATGTGTCTGAGAGGCACGTGGGTCATGCAGTGACGTCATGAGTAATGAATTTAGTTAGATAAGTCAGAATCAGAATCAGTCAGTTAGAAGAAGCGAGGGGAGTCAGACCAGAGAAGCAGAAAGGTTCAGACCGATTCTCGGTTAGAGTCAAGGCTCACTCTGGAAGCGAGAGGGTTTAAGAGATAACCATGTAACAACTTTGAATCCCTGAAATACAAAATCATGTCCGACCGGTCGAAGAAGAAATAAACGTATCATCATGTGTTTTTAAACTGCCGTCTTTCTGTGTTCATCATTACAACAGAGATCTTATCAGAGATGCCCCATGGGGAAATATTTTTTCTCTTCCTGCTGAACAGTGCGTAAATGAGACCACTGAATGGTTCATAACGGCAATTGAAGCACATGTTCCCATGCGGAAATTATATAGCAAACCCCACTCTCCCGAATAATTTACTTCTAATTGCGCAACTGCCATTGCTCAAAGGCAGCATGCATACCGCAGATTTAACCGACATAAGTCCAGTTCAAACAGACAGAAGTATATAGAAGCTAGAAGTAACGTTAAGAAAGAAATAGCGACAGCTAAGAGAGAATTTAGTGAAACCACTAAAAAACGCATCGAAGCACAAAAATTAGGAACTCGTGACTTCTGGAAAATCTACAACAGTAAATAATGGGCAATACACAATTCCCCCACTAACCAACAATCACGAGGTTGGTTGCTCAGCAACCGACAAGGCTAATATGCTTGCCAGCCGGTTTGCCTCAAACCACTCCCTACCTGACTTTCATTTACGGACAGACGCAGATGATCTAAAAATCACCCCTGCTCAGGTGCATGCTATCATAAAAGACCTTGACACTTCAAAAGCATGTGAACCCGATCTCATCCCAGCTGTGCTATTAAAAAAGTGCTCAGCCGAAGTAGCACCAGTTCTCTCCAAACTCTACAACAAATGCCTTAATGAATCCTGTTTTCCGGGCTGTTGGAAAACTGCTTCTGGGGTACCAGTATTCAAGAATTCTGGCGATGGACTGACCCATCAAATTATAGCCCCATTAGCCTCTTCCCACTTTTCACCAAAATATTTGAGACCATAATTAACCATGCTTTAGTCCATCACCTTACAGATGCTAAACTTCTGACTGACCAAGTATATGGATTTAGACAAGCTCGTTCCACAGCATACATCCTCACTGTAATCTCTGAACGTATATACCATTCACTGGACAAAGCGGGGGAGGGCAGAGCGGTAGTTCTAGAGATATCTAAGGCTTTAGACAGGGTATCGCATGAGGATCCCCTTAGGAAAATTGAATCATACGGTATCACTGGTAGAATACATGGCATAATTAAATCCAAGAGAAAAATCCAGGTTGTCCTCGACGGCCGTACATCTAAACAATATGATATAAACGCAGGAGTGCCTCAAGGGTCTATTCTTGGACCTCTATTGTTCCTAATGTTCATAAATGACCTCCCCAACAAAATTGCCTCTGAGATGGGTATATATGCTGATGACACTACACTCTATAACAGGCATGACAGGAAAACAAATGAACACATATCTAAAAATAAAAATGGCAAAAACACTAGGGGATGACCTCCAATCTGTTGTGGAATGGGGACAAAAATTGATGGTCACATTCAATGCTGCCAAGACTAAACTGGTTTCCTTTAATAATTAAAAGAAACCTTCTCTACCACTAATAGCAATGGCCAAGATAACATTACCCGAAAGTACTTCTTTTAAACTCCTCGGCTCAACGTTTACATGGAACATGAACTGGAATAGATACATTGAGAGCATTGCCAAGGCTGCTGCAAAGAAGTTGGGCTCTCTCTACCGTGCTAGAAAACTTATGCCTCTATAAGGCTACCATTCGCCCATGTATGGAGTATTGTTGTCACATTTGGGCTGGGACATCTGCTGTTTGTCTCTCACTCCTGGACAGGGTATAAAAGACCTGATAGCTCCTGAACTGTCATCTAGACTCAGCCTCTTTCCCACCGACGAAATGTTGCATCCCTCTGCCTGTTCTACAAGTACTTTAATGGTGAATGCTCTGACGAGCTGCAGGCACTTGTACCCCCTCGACGTGACTACCCTCGACAAACCTGACAAGCAGCTAAGTCTCACCCCTTCACAGTAGAGATCCCTAGCTTGTTACTCCAATAGTTTATTTCCCAGAACTGCTAGACTTTGGAACTCCCTTCTGGGGTTCTGCTTTCCCAACTGTACTGACATACAGAAGTTAAAGTGTAATGTTAACTCTTGCTACTCATCTCCCTTCATAATACCCCTGCAACTTATGTCCCCAATAGTAGCCGCCTACTTCAAAGTGGCACTGTGCCTTGTTTGGGGTGAAAATTAATAAAGAAATAATTTAAAAAATCCTCACATTTTCTAATTCAAGAATTTAATCCGAGTTTAATGATCCGATCACATTCTTTGTAGCATATTATTTAAAAGGAAATAATTCGAATCTGGACTAGGAATATTTTCTTTCATGTAAAGTGATATTCAGCCACAATCCACCAAATCGGAAGTCTGCGCTCATCCCATTAGAGGAGAAATTACTCGCCATGTTTTTATATCGATTGAATTTATTTTCTGCACATCAGGGAAATAATGTAATTGTCTTACTTTTAATTACCGACATTAAAAAAAAGAAGACAAAAAAGCGCGGAATTATACTTTTTCTTTTAGTAAATATCCGCCAGATTTATAATGAATTTCCCTCAATTTTTTAATGAATTTCAATGTACAAGCTGCCTTCAATAAGTTTCCAGATTTTTTTCTACAGACATTCGAAATTGACGTAGACTCTTGAAAATCCAGTATTTTATTGTTATACATCTTATGAGATGACTGACCAATTTTTATGATTTCAAGTTCAAAGGAACAGCTACAGCAGGAATTAGAATACACCCTTCTATAGCCTGATTGTCGCAGCTGGTGAATTTCGAAAATGCAACCTGGACGTGAAGAACGATATGCAACAAAATTCTGATTTTAACTTGGAAAAATGCCAAAGAAACGTATGGAATGCTTCAGACTGCTTTTGGACTATCCTGCATGAATCAAACCCAAGTTTTTAGTGGTATAAGAGATTCAAGGAAAGCAGGGAGTCTGTGAGGAATGGTGAGTATTGTGGGAGGAATAAGAACTCAGAAGACCACAGTTGATTGGCCAAATAAAGAATTTCATAGATAAGGGCGATCGTGTGTCTATAAAGTACAAAGTTTGATGTCAGTGTGGGAACTGTCCACACAATTATCCACGAGGAACTGAAGATGCGGAAAATTTACACAAAGTTTATCCCAAGAGTGCTCCATACTTCTCACAGACTTTTTGATCAGGTTGGGCATCAAGACAGTTCCTCACCCTCCCTGTAGTCCAGATTTTGCTCCCTGTGACTTTTCGTTATTCCCTAAGCTTACAGGCTGTCATTATAAGACAATTTAAAAGATGAAAGAGACTATGACGAGAGCCGTTGATACACTCACACAAGAGGACTTCTATTAGCAGAAGTAGCGGAGTAGCAGCAGCAGCAGCATCTCCCCACCTTCTACAGCACGGCGACAATGACTGCCATAATATTCACTATCGTCACAGCAACTACAACAACTCGTTTTTAACAAACAAACTAAAAGATTGAAAATGTAAAGAAAGGACTGTAATCTCTGAACGTATATACCATTCACTGGATAAAGTGGGGGAGGGCAGAGCGGTAGCTCTAGATATATCTAAGGCTTTTGACATGGTATGGCACAAGGGTCTCCTCAAGAAAATTAAATCATACGGTATCACTGGTAGAATACTTAGCATAATTGAATCCTTCTTAGACCAGAGTAAAATCCAGGTTGTCCTCGACGGTCGAACATCTAAACAGTGTGATATAAATGCGGGAGTGCCTCAGGGGGTCTATTCTTGGACCTCTATTGTTCCTGATATTTATTAATGACCTCCCCGACAAAACTGCCTCTGAGATGGGTATATATGCTGATGACATTACACTTTATAAAAGGCATGACAGGAAAACAAATGAACACATATCTAAAGAAATGGCAAAAACACTAGAGGATGACCTCCAATCTGTAGTGGAATGGGGACATAAATGGATGGTCACATTCAATGCTGCCAAAACCAAACTGGTTTCCTTCAATAACTACAAGAAACCTTCTCTGCCACCAATAGCAATGGCCAGTGACTCCCTGTCTGAGAGTACATCTTTCAAACTGCTTGGCCTAACGTTCACAGGAAACATGAGCTGGAACAATTATATTGAAAACATTGCCAGGGCCGCTGCAAAAAAGGTAGGCTCTCTCTACCGTGCTAGAAAACTACTGACACCTGAAAGTATCCTGTATCTCTATAAGGCCACCATTCGCCCATGTATGGAGTATTGTTGTCACATCTGGGCTGGTGCGTCTACTACTAGTCTCTCGCTCCTAGACAAGGTTAAAAAAAGAGTCGCCAATCTGATAGGCCCTGAACTGGAATCTAAGCTTCAGCCTCTGTCCCATGGACGAAATGTTGCATCCCTCTGCTTGTTCTACAAGTATTTTAATGGTGAATGCTCTGACGAACTGCAGACACTTGTGCCCCCACGTCGCAGACACCCTCAACAAACCCGACAGTAGAGATCCCTAGATTCAAAAGATCCTTCTACTCCAGTAGTTTCTTGCCCAGAACCGCTAGACTCTGGAATTCCATTCCAGGATCATGCTTCCCTAACTGTACTGACATGCAGAAGTTCAAGTGCAACGTGAACCGACATCTTGCTGCCCAAATCCCTACATAGTGCCCCCGTAGTTGCTGACCCTGATAGTAGCCCCCTACACCTGAGTGGCAATGTGCTTTGTTTGGGGTGAAAATGTAATAAAAAAAAAAATAGTAAAAAAAAAGAAAGAAAAAATAATTAAAGGACTGGACATAGTAAAAAAAACAACAACAACAAAACAAAAAACAAAAAGAAATAAATGACTGGACATAGTAAAATAAAAACAACAACAAAACAAAAAACAAAAAGAAATAAATGACTGGAAATAGTAAAAAATAAATAAATAAATAAATAAATAAATATATAAATAAATAAATAAAGGACTGGAAATAGTGAAAAAAAGAAAAAAAAAAGAATAAAGAGCACTTCAACAGCGTTACCTCAAATTTAGTTGTAATATAACATTTTATTATCATTATTTTTTTTAGATAAAGATAAATTATTTGTAAATTTTGGATTTTAATTCCCATCTTCTATTCTTATCTATTTAACCGAGATAAAAAATAGTGGTTCAAAAAATCCAAATGCAAGGTGTCCAAAAGTCCGGGACACATATCAAGATAAATGGATAAATTGCGTGAGAGAGTCTGATGACTTCATTTTCCAACAGGATGGGCCACCACCACACACGGGAGCCTTACTGAACACAACACTGCCAGACTGATGGATAGGACAATCTGGGCAAGATGATCACGATCTCATGCGCTGGCCTTCCACATCTCCAGATCTTACACCTTGCGATGTTTTTTTTTTGTGGGGATTTGTGAAAGAACTGGTCTATGTGCCTCCCATTCTAAGATACGTGGATGAGCTGAAGGCCAGAATAACAAAATCTGTTGCAACCATTAACAACGCAATGTTGGGACGTGTTTGGCAAGAATTGGACTACCGGCTTCATGTGAGTCACGTGACCAATGATGCTCACATTGAACATCTTTGAACATTCCATGAAAAACTTTTGCTTACAAGTTTTCTGAAGATACCTGGCGCTTTTTTTTTTTATATCCTTAATATTTCTCGAAATATTCAATATCAAAGTATGCTCAAGGCTTTTGGAATCAAACAAATCAATTTACATCATCGGTTGCGATGTCTGCAAGATTTAAGTTTTAAGTGTGATATATTTACATTAGAGACTCACCCTCAAGCTGGTCATATGCATCTTTTGGTAATTTTAAAAACAAATACAGCAGAACCCCGGGATACGATGGCTCTAGGATACGTTTTTTCCAGGTTACGATGTGGAATACGATGTTTTTCTCCAGCCCCTGGTTACAGTATTTGCCCTGCCTTGCAGTGTTATTTATAATATTTTTTGATTATATATATGTGTATTATATACTATACTGTATTTTGTTACTAATATAAGATTAAATCGTTGTAATAACTTTTTTTTACAAAGAAAAACAGAAAAATATTTTTTTTTCAAGTATTTAATGTTTTTCCTTTTGCAAACAAAATGTAAAAATAATTTTAAAAAAAGAAAGTTTTTATGGGGTCGGCTCAACAAGGACTTGTTTAAATTAGATTTGAAAGCTACCATGTTTTATTCAACCGGGAAGCAGGCCAGCGGAACAGTGTTTCACAGGCAGACAGTTCATAAAATCTGCGTTTAGATTTAGGCATAGATAGAGAGTGGGTGTCGTATATAGTAGTTGTAGCTAGTTGAGAGTTTTTGTGAAAGTTTAGTCTGTTTTGAACTCAATCAAGGCTAGATAGTGCGCACCGACAACAGTATTCCATTTTAGGGCGTATAAAGAGAAATATATAAATAAATAACTAGATATATAAATAAATAAATAAATAAATAAGTAAATATATAAATAAATATATAAATAAATATATAAATAAATAAGTAAATATATAAATAAATATATAAATATATATATATATATAGATAAATAAATATAAAGATAAATAAATATATAGATAAATAAATATATAGATACATAAATATATAGATACATAAATATATAGACAAATAAATATATAGACAAATAAATATATAGATAAATAAATATATAGATAAATAAATATATAAATAAATACATAGATAAATAAATATATAAATAAATATATAAATAAATATATAAATAAATATATAAATAAATATATAGACAAATAAATATATATATAAATAAATATATAGATAAATAAATATATAAATAAATACATAGATAAATAAATATATAGATACATAATATATAGATAAATAAATATATAGATAAATAAATATATAAATAAATATATAGATAAATAAATATATAGATACATAAATATATAGATGAATGTATACGTAAATGAATAGATACGTAAATATATAGATAAATAAATATATAGATAAATAAATATATAAATAAATATATAGATAAATAAATAAATATATAATTAAATATATCGATAAATAAATATATAGATAAATAAATATATAGATAAATAAATATATAGATAAATAAATATATAGATAAATAAATATATAGGTAAAAATAAAGATAAATAAATATGGCTAACTAAATATATAGATGAATTAATAGAACGACAAACGGTTAATTAGATTTGCAGAGAATCCTATACATAAAACTATATAAAAACTCGAAAAACCAATTCCAAAAACAGAACTGCTTTGCACGAATCTTATGTTTCCCTTTTCCTTTTTTCCTTTGTTTTTTTTTTTGCTCGCGTTCACCCGAAACCGGGCAGATCGCCACTTGGACGTAAGGGGCAACTATTTAGGACCATGCCTAAGAAAGATTAATAAGATGTTTCTTTGTGCTACATTTACACTTCTGCATATAGTCAGGGAAACAGGTAGCAGGAAGGGAATTTCACTGTGTAGCTGTTCGAGGGAGTAAAAAGCTTTCTGGAAACTAGGGACCTAAACAGTGAAGGGGTGTGATTTTGTTGCTAAGCAGGTTTATTAGGGTTATTACGTTGAGGAGGCAACGTAAAATGTGAAAATTTCAGATGACAGTACAGTGTGACACGATAAAATTGTCGACTTAGAAAAAACGACATTATTCCATTTCCGTTTGATGAAAACCAGTTTTCCTTTTTTGCTGCAGACCATCTACTAGTTAGCCAGCTGTGTACACATCTCAAGAGCGATAGGAGCCTTCTATCATGTATGAAAGTGACACAATGTTCAACGAGCGAGATCGGAGATGCGCCGCTGTACAACTCATGTTCTCTACCGATCTAAGTTATGACAACAGGACCATTGCAAGCACCCTCAAAATGCAAATCCGGTGCAACGCTTGAAAGCTCAACTCAACAAAGTTTCCGGCCACGATTATGGTCTTTGGTGTAGTTTCAAGTGAGGGCCACATCGTGCCACCTCACATCTTCGAAGTCAGCTTGAAAGTCAACACTAAACTGTAGTGGTTATTCGTATTATTTGGATTGATACTTACATCGAAAAAATGTTGTGAACATACAACTCAAGATTAGAACAATAGTCTGAAGAATCCAAATAATACGCATTCTATATCTATATAATACATTTAAGTCGATATATTCCTAGATTTTTGTCATCGATAGCTTTCACCCCTCAAAATTAAAATTTTGAATTCGATCAAGCAATACATACATAAACTTATGGACATATGCATATATTATTTTATTTTAATAATTGAATTACATTTTTTGTTTTTTTGTTTCTTTATTTGTTTTCTATAAATTAATTTTTATATTTTTTCTATTCTAACCTTGTTATTGATTTATAATGTACTAGCCTCGTTGTCCGGCGTTGCCCGGATGTTTGGAGGTGTGTGCTGAGCAAAAAAAAAAAAAAAAAGAAAAGAAGAAAAGTGGTAGTAGGCAGGCAGGCTCGAACCCGAACCGCGAAGGAGGAAAGAACGTGAAAACACACACACACACACACACACACACACACACACTCACACAAAAGTGACATCTTTGTCGTTGCGTCAATCGCCAAACCGGAAGTGGCACAGGTTTAAATTAAAGTTAGTTAATCGAGAAGAGGCGACGACTTTCAAAAATATCGGCGAAAAAAGCGACCCCCTCCTTGTAGAAAAGTGCCCTATTGAGGGGAAAGGAATTAATGTTTTTAGCCAATTTTGTGATTGTCCGAAGGGTGGAGCTTCAAAACGACACCAATCTCGTGAAAATACGTCGCCTCTATCGAAAGTTTTAGGCATACATACACACGTACACACATACATACATACACACATACATACATGCATACATACATACACACATACACACATACATACATACATACATACACACATACATACATACACACATACATACATATATTTAAACAAACAGGTGAGATTAATATTATGGATTGTTATTGATTATTGGTAATTGTATTGGAGTCAGGAATTTAGTAAGAAACCGGTAATTGTATCGGAATCGGGAAAATATTGTAATCGTCCCATCGCTAGTATATAGTAATTTCTAAACACGTACAAAGATGTTTATGTTTATTGATATGTCTAACCGCTAATTTACAAGTTAGACGAAACCATTCTTTTATGGTTCGTAGTTGAGGTAGGTAATATGGTACAATACTGATCAATGGAATCCGCCATATTTTAATCATATTCCGCAATATTTTAATCATATTCCGGAATATTCTAATCATATTCCGTTTTATAATTATTGCTGGTTCAGCCATTTTGAAATAGATCAAACAATAATGAGAATTGAAGGCAATTATAATTTCTATCAGTTGATAAAAATTCGCCAAATTTAGAAATCATTATTTTTTAATTTTGATGAATTCGATAATTGACTGTATTTTGTTAATTAGAGTTGAAAATAGATCGAACGAGTGATTGATGCGAATGGGTGTTCATCAACTCTGTAGGTCATTCATTTCACTGTTCCGTTTAAAAAGAATTCAGAAAATCGAAAAATTATATAACATATATAGTGGTTTTATCAGATTATCACAATCCAACCCAAATAGCAATCCATCTCTCATAACAATATTTGATTCGAACTAGCCTATTTTTTTTATTCCACTGTTTTCTTTCACTTGTTTTTCTAAAAATATATTTCTGCTAGGAAAACTGTTAGAGTAGAGATATTTTTCCTTACTCATAGTGTGTAATGGGAGTTGACAGTCGTCAGGTGGTTAACAACACGTACTGATGACCTAGGTTCTCGCGTTGCCTACGCACAGTTCAAACATTTCAAAATACAACTGCTGAGATACAACGCGCGGCTCTTTACAAACAGACTTTTCTTTCTATAACTTTGCAACATGGTAAAGAAGAAGAAAAGGAAAAAAAGAAACAAAACAACACACTGAAGATGGAGTTTACCTCTGGAACATATTTGTTATAAATTTCAAACAAGTAAAATATTTGTATATTTTCCTAATATTACGTTGTGATTTGTTTTCAAGCGCACTTGATACATATTTTATTTTATTCAAATTAAATCAACGTTTCTATACGGAACTCACACCCTTGACGTTATTCTCGCGTTGCCTACGCATAGTTCAAACATTTCAAAATACAACCGCTGGAATAGAACGTGCGGCTCTTTACAAGCAAACTTTTCTTCCTCCAACTTTACAAGAAGAAAAGAAAAAAAGAAACAAAACAACACACATTACGTTGTGATTTGGCTTTCAAGCACATTTGATGTGTATTTTATTATATATATATAAAATAAAATTTCTCTTTCTGTAAACATAAGTCCAAATTTAATTATGGTAATTTTGAAATTACATAGCTATTACTTTAACCTTTCATATATATATAATTTTTCTATAACATTATCGTTTTTTTCTACATACTTTCTTAATACTTCATAACTTAACTAGCATGGGTGCCTGAGCAAAAAAAAAAAAAAAAAGAAAAGCGGTCAATTTTCTTTTAATTTGACCCCTATTATGACCCCTTAACATTTACTGTTTTGGGCTCAAATCAAGTTATTAAGTTAGATCCATGTCCAAGGAACCTATATCTAAAATTTCAAGTGTTTAGACCCCAAATTGTCGGAGGAGTTTGGTAGAGTTCTCAAAGGTCGAATCGTTTAACTTTAACCCCTTAATCGCCAAATGTCTGGCCCAAAACGGATCATGTCGATTTTCCCAAATCTCAGTACCCTGTATATCAAATTTCGAGCCTGTAGACTGAAAATTGACAGAGTTATTGCGTAGGGAAATGTACACACACAGCCACACAGATACACAGGTACACAGACCGACAGAAACTTTCACTTTTATAGATATATAGATAGATAAATAATCCTGTATTCTTATTCTTTATTTCTTCTTTGTTTGGCCGGTTTTTATCTGCAATTTCCGTTTTAGTGTTTAAATATTCATATCTATCAAATATATCAATCTACCTACACATTCCTATCCTGTATGTATATTTACTTATATTTTACTATATGCATTTACTTACATACTTACTTGCTTTATCCGGAATTTGCAGATACCGGCCATCCTCTCCCCTTAAATTTTTTTCATTTCATTTGGTGTCTTTTAATAACTCCTGCTGATATTTTCTTAAATATATTTCAGTTGACCTCTTTTTTGCTCTATATTTTTAGCGCCTTTTAACGTCATTTTGTCAGGGTCATTTTGACATTGGCTTTTCTATTTTATATTTAATTAAATCACCATTCAATTTTTTCTCTCTCCTTCTCCACTCATTTTTTCTCTTTTCTTCTTCACTCATTTTTCTTAATTACACCTTGTCTCGGCAGGCGAGTCTAACCGTGGCCTTCGTTATAAAGATGGCCGGCCAGCTGAAAAAATGACGTCATCGCCGAGGTCCCAACAAGCAAGATATGTGGAACTCTTAGACTGTCAATAATGAACAGTAATTTTTACAGACAGCGTTACAAAACTTCAAAATTGGATTAAAATAAAGAAATAAAGAAAGAACACGATGATTTATACTGAAACTCATCTAATATTAATAATAAAAAAATAATAAAAAAAACACAAGTTGTTTGTTTAAGTATTATAAGCAATTGAATATTTCGTTGTATTATAGATTTTAAAGATTAGAATGCGTTCTTTAATTACTTATAAATTACATTTTAAAAAGTGAAGGAACACGATTTGATTTGTAGTAAACTTGAAGTTTATTTAATATAATTAAATGAAAATTATGCATGTAAGATTATGAATATTTGAAGCAGAACACAACAAAACATTTGATATGAGTTAAGACAATAAACAAATATTAAAATTAAACTATTTTTTTAATCAAAATGAATACTTTTTTTAATCAAAATGAACAATATTTTTAAATCAAAATGAACAATATTTTTTAAATCAAACTGAATTTTTTTAAATCAAAATGAATATTTTTTAATCAAAATGAACAATATTTTTTTAAAATCAAAATGAATACTTTTAATCAAAATGAACCACAATATTTTTAAATGCAAATGAACCACAATATTTTTTCAAAATCAAAAACAATATTTTTAAAAATCGAAATGAATTTTTTAAATCGAAATAAATTTTTTTTTAAATCGAAATGAATATTTTTTAAAAATCATATGAACAATATTTTTTAAATCAAAACTGAAAAACGAACGATGAATTAGTTTAACTGAAAAACGAACAATAAATTAGTTTAACTGAAAAACGAACAATAAATTAGTTTAACTGAAAAACGAACAATAAATTAGTTTAACTGAAGAACAAACGATAAGTTAAAATTAAAATCAAACAAATAATGTTAGTATAAACAAAGTTACTAATGCAGAAATATTTCAAATATTAAATACATCAGACATTATAAAAAATCCGTTGTGGAATTTAATTAAAAGTTTGAATTTTTCTGAATTTTTTTTTTATTAATGTTGTCATTCTCCTTGCGACAAAAATTATTTATGAGGGAATTCGAAGAACTCCATGTGAGCATTTTTTTCAATTTGTTGTATAGGGTGACCCTCATCAGAAGAGTCAACATTAAATAAAAGATGTTGATCAGCCAAAATATTTAAGGTTACATACATGGCTAATTTTCTTTGATGAATAGAATGAAAAAAAAGAATCGCATTTGGTAAGTTTATTTATGACCATATAATTATATAACACAAAATTATTAGTTGTATCATTTGGGTATAACAGAGAACCTCTGTTAATACCCTGAAAGTAGCTGTTTATTTCAGCTATTTCTTCAATAGTATCTCTCCCAGATATTAAGTTTTTGCAACTATTGCATTTCAATTTTTTAAAAACTGCATGACAGCAATAGCCTGCTAAGTATAATATAACAGGAAGTACTGCTTTGCACCGATTAATATCATCTTCTGTTACATCTATGTTAAATTTATAAACATCTAACTGTTGTTCTGTTGTCATTTCATCCCAGTTAGTTTCTTGTAAATTCTTCAAATCAATAGTTTGGTTATTAAGTGGTAAACTCAATTTTAAAACTGATAACATTCTAAGTTTTTTTTCACATTCATACACTTGACGTATCGATATATTATACTGATCCCCGCTAAGTTGCCGATACTGGCCAAACCTTGCCTCAAGGTTATCTGTCTGAAACTTTCCTGGTAATATATACACCATGTTCAGTTCTCTAATGCAATATTTAGTTAATTCTAAAATTGCGTAAGTTGTATGGTGCAAAGCAGTATATGTTTCCTTTGTTAACTTACCAGTTCTTCCAGGTATGCTATTCCAAGTTTCTAACCAGTCACAGAACATAGAGAGAAATCTGTAATTATCACCATTTAATGTAAGTGGATTTGCATATTTATTACGAAGCTGAAAACCTTTATTTGGTGTTTTCACATTCAGTATTGTCCACCAAATATAAAATATTTGTATGTATTCTGCGATTTCTGCATAATTTGGCAAGCATTCCTGTTTGCCTAAGGTTAGCAAACCTTGAATAGTATATTCGTTGAAAATTTGCAAAACCAAATTAACATTTTGCCTTTCAAAAGTAGTGGGAGAAAGGGCCTTTGCAGTCAACTTATAACGATATTTTAAAAGCGATTGAGATTCTATCGCATAAAGTTTATGCAAACTAGAAAATGGGGCATTTTGGATGTTATCCAATTCATGATTTCCATTATAACAAAACTTTGGGAACATCATGCATTTACTTTCATCTTTTTGGCCAAGCCAATTGTTTCTAATGCATTTTAGTATATGTACTGAGTCGAATAAGAAAAAAAGAGGTCTAGACGTTATAAATGGATGTGGATATACAATTGAAAGCTTTGCTGGGCTACAAAAGAAAGCCATGGCTTTTTTATTTATTGCATTATTATCTGTTATAACACATAATACTCTAAAGCCTATCTCCTCTAAGCCAATTATTAAACGTTTGATTATGTCAAATAAGTTCTCAGCTTGAAGACATTTAGTTGGCATGACATGCACAACATCCTTATATTGTGAGAATACACTGCTAAGCATAAAAGCAAATGCACTTGTGGCAGGTTCATTGCTGTTGTTAGCTAAACCAACAATATTACCACCTCTATAATCAAGATAAGGTTTGAAATGTATTTCATCAATAAGTAAAGATACTGTGGTGTCTTTCGGCATTAGTAACTTGAATTTATTTTTAATATACATGAGAAAATTATTATCATGTTGTTCAATTACAGGATTCATAGACATTGATTAGGTTAATCTCCTGATAGTTGAATAACATGGTAAAATCACATTTTTAGTGTCTCTTAACAGTCTGTACCCTCTAGGGGAGCAGTTATATAATAAAGAAGAGAATATCATCATTTCACTTGAATAATTAACCTTATTCATTGTCATTATATTTATTTGTTCATATATGAATTTAATTGAATTGACATATTTGAATGACTCATCTTGTACTAATAACAAAAATGACAAGATTAATTTTAATAAAGAAATTGTATTTGACGTTTTGGTTTGCTGTTCTTCGATGTCCATTTTTTTCATGTTTTCCATCAAAATCTGTAGAGTATTTTTATCGGTTACATGTTTAGGAACCTTATACTCTCCTATAGAACTCATTTTAACATCATTGCAGAATACTGCAACGACCAAGTCCGATTCAATTACAAGGGACATTTTATCTTTGGGCATGGGCATCTGTATATATGATATATCATAATGGTATTTTCCTGCCTAATAAAAGTCCAATAATTTTTATTTAGGAAGTTCAATTTTGTTTCCAAATCATCAATGCTATGGAAAGTGTTACGTTTTTGTAACTCTAACTCGTTAGCAACACTTTCACATAAGGCACGCTTAAGGGCAGAGTTTTCTAAACGCATTTTCTTTGCGTTAGGGGACTCTCTAAAAGTGGTTGATGATTATAAATAGGAGGGAAAGTTTGGTAGTATTCTAGGAATAGCACCATCTCTAAAACATGGATTTTTTTAATTTAGCAGTGATTGACTTTCCGGTTTTTTCATCAAATGCTTTAGTCTCTCGCCGTATGTCTTCAGGCCGAAAATGAAGTTCACATACCTAAAGAAATAATTTAAAAGAAAACCGTACCATATGTTTGACTTTAAAAAAAATTACATGACAAAAAAAAAAACGATACGATAGAAAAATAATTATTAATGAACTTTTTTTTGTTGTTGTTGACTAAAATAGTCATAAACAGTTTTTGATAAATATGAAGAACTACTTCACCTTGGAAAATCCTTTA
>NC_136516.1:25274950-25317450 GCF_053919585.1 Euprymna scolopes | reverse complement strand
TATGAACATTTTGTATTAGCGTAAAAGTAAAGTTGTTTTAATGGTATTACATTAATATGAACATTTTGTATTAGCGTAAAAGTAAAGGTTGTTTTTAATGGTATTACATTAATATGAACATTTTGTATTAGTGTAAAAGTAAAGTTGTTTTTAATGGTATTACATTAATATGAATATTTTGTATTAGCGTAAAAGTAAAGTTGTTTTTAATGGTATTACATTAATATGAACATTTTGTATTAGCGTAAAAGTAAAGTTGTTTTAATGGTATTACATTAATATGAACATTTTGTATTAGTGTAAAAGTAAAGTTGTTTTAATGGTATTACATTAATATGAACATTTTGTATTAGTGTAAAAGTAAAGTTGTTTTAATGGTATTACATTAATATGAACATTTTGTATTAGTGTAAAAGTAAAGTTGTTTTTAATGGTATTACATTAATATGAACATTTTGTATTAGTGTAAAAGTAAAGTTGTTTTTAATGGTATTACATTAATATGAATATTTTGTATTAGCGTAAAAGTAAAGTTGTTTTTAATGGTATTACATTAATATGAACATTTTGTATTAGCGTAAAAGTAAAGTTGTTTTAATGGTATTACATTAATATGAACATTTTGTATTAGTGTAAAAGTAAAGTTGTTTTAATGGTATTACATTAATATGAACATTTTGTATTAGTGTAAAAGTAAAGTTGTTTTAATGGTATTACATTAATATGAACATTTTGTATTAGTGTAAAAGTAAAGTTGTTTTAATGGTATTACATTAATATGAACATTTTGTATTAGCGTAAAAGTAAAGTTGTTTTAATGGTATTACATTAATATGAACATTTTGTATTAGCGTAAAAGTAAAGTTGTTTTAATGGTATTACATTAATATGAACATTTTGTATTAGCGTAAAAGTAAAGGTTGTTTTTAATGGTATTACATTAATATGAACATTTTGTATTAGTGTAAAAGTAAAGTTGTTTTTAATGGTATTACATTAATATGAACATTTTGTATTAGCGTAAAAGTAAAGTTGTTTTTAATGGTATTACATTAATATGAACATTTTGTATTAGTGTAAAAGTAAAGTTGTTTTTAATGGTATTACATTAATATGAACATTTTGTATTAGTGTAAAAGTAAAGTTGTTTTAATGGTATTACATTAATATGAACATTTTGTATTAGTGTAAAAGTAAAGTTGTTTTTAATGGTATTACATTAATATGAACATTTTGTATTAGCGTAAAAGTAAAGTTGTTTTAATGGTATTACATTAATATGAACATTTTGTATTAGCGTAAAAGTAAAGTTGTTTTAATGGTATTACATTAATATGAACATTTTGTATTAGCGTAAAAGTAAAGTTGTTTTAATGGTATTACATTAATATGAACATTTTGTATTAGCGTAAAAGTAAAGTTGTTTTAATGGTATTACATTAATATGAACATTTTGTATTAGCGTAAAAGTAAAGTTGTTTTTAATGGTATTACATTAATATGAACATTTTGTATTAGTGTAAAAGTAAAGTTGTTTTTAATGGTATTACATTAATATGAACATTTTGTATTAGCGTAAAAGTAAAGTTGTTTTAATGGTATTACATTAATATGAACATTTTGTATTAGCGTAAAAGTAAAGTTGTTTTAATGGTATTACATTAATATGAACATTTTGTATTAGTGTAAAAGTAAAGTTGTTTTAATGGTATTACATTAATATGAACATTTTGTATTAGTGTAAAAGTAAAGTTGTTTTAATGGTATTACATTAATATGAACATTTTGTATTAGTGTAAAAGTAAAGTTGTTTTAATGGTATTACATTAATATGAACATTTTGTATTAGCGTAAAAGTAAAGTTGTTTTAATGGTATTACATTAATATGAACATTTTGTATTAGCGTAAAAGTAAAGTTGTTTTAATGGTATTACATTAATATGAACATTTTGTATTAGCGTAAAAGTAAAGGTTGTTTTTAATGGTATTACATTAATATGAACATTTTGTATTAGTGTAAAAGTAAAGTTGTTTTTAATGGTATTACATTAATATGAACATTTTGTATTAGCGTAAAAGTAAAGTTGTTTTTAATGGTATTACATTAATATGAACATTTTGTATTAGTGTAAAAGTAAAGTTGTTTTTAATGGTATTACATTCATATGAACATTTTGTATTAGTGTAAAAGTAAAGTTGTTTTAATGGTATTACATTAATATGAACATTTTGTATTAGTGTAAAAGTAAAGTTGTTTTTAATGGTATTACATTAATATGAACATTTTGTATTAGTGTAAAAGTAAAGTTGTTTTTAATGGTATTACATTAATATGAACATTTTGTATTAGCGTAAAAGTAAAGTTGTTTTTAATGGTATTACATTAATATGAACATTTTGTATTAGCGTAAAAGTAAAGTTGTTTTTAATGGTATTACATTAATATGAACATTTTGTATTAGTGTAAAAGTAAAGTTGTTTTTAATGGTATTACATTAATATGAACATTTTGTATTAGCGTAAAAGTAAAGTTGTTTTTAATGGTATTACATTAATATGAACATTTTGTATTAGCGTAAAAGTAAAGTTGTTTTTAATGGTATTACATTAATATGAACATTTTGTATTAGCGTAAAAGTAAAGTTGTTTTTAATGGTATTACATTAATATGAACATTTTGTATTAGCGTAAAAGTAAAGTTGTTTTTAATGGTATTACATTAATATGAACATTTTGTATTAGTGTAAAAGTAAGGTTGTTTTTAATGGTATTACATTAATATGAACATTTTGTATTCGCGTAAAAGTAAAGTTGTTTTTAATGGCATTACATTAATATGAACATTTTGTATTAGCGTAAAAGTAAAGTTGTTTTTAATGGTATTACATTAATATGAACATTTTGTATTAGTGTAAAAGTAAAGTTGTTTTTAATGGCATTACATTAATATGAACATTTTGTATTAGCGTAAAAGTAAAGGTTGTTTTTAATGGTATTACATTAATATGAACATTTTGTATTAGCGTAAAAGTAAAGTTGTTTTAATGGTATTACATTAATATGAACATTTTGTATTAGCGTAAAAGTAAAGGTTGTTTTTAATGGTATTACATTAATATGAACATTTTGTATTAGCGTAAAAGTAAAGTTGTTTTTAATGGTATTACATTAATATGAACATTTTGTATTAGCGTAAAAGTAAAGTTGTTTTTAATGGCATTACATTAATATGAACATTTTGTATTAGCGTAAAAGTAAAGTTGTTTTTAATGGTATTACATTAATATGAACATTTTGTATTAGCGTAAAAGTAAAGTTGTTTTTAATGGTATTACATTAATATGAACATTTTGTATTAGCGTAAAAGTAAAGTTGTTTTTAATGGTATTACATTAATATGAACATTTTGTATTAGCGTAAAAGTAAAGTTGTTTTTAATGGTATTACATTAATATGAACATTTTGTATTAGCGTAAAAGTAAAGTTGTTTTTAATGGTATTACATTAATATGAACATTTTGTATTAGCGTAAAAGTAAAGTTGTTTTTAATGGTATTACATTAATATGAACATTTTGTATTAGCGTAAAAGTAAAGTTGTTTTTAATGGTATTACATTAATATGAACATTTTGTATTAGCGTAAAAGTAAAGTTGTTTTTAATGGTATTACATTAATATGAACATTTTGTATTAGCGTAAAAGTAAAGTTGTTTTTAATTGTATTACATTAATATGAACATTTTGTATTAGCGTAAAAGTAAAGTTGTTTTTAATGGTATTACATTAATATGAACATTTTGTATTAGCGTAAAAGTAAAGTTGTTTTTAATGGTATTACATTAATATGAACATTTTGTATTAGCGTAAAAGTAAAGTTGTTTTTAATGGTATTACATTAATATGAACATTTTGTATTAGCGTAAAAGTAAAGTTGTTTTTAATGGTATTACATTAATATGAACATTTTGTATTAGCGTAAAAGTAAAGTTGTTTTTAATGGTATTACATTAATATGAACATTTTGTATTAGCGTAAAAGTAAAGTTGTTTTTAATGGTATTACATTAATATGAACATTTTGTATTAGCGTAAAAGTAAAGTTGTTTTTAATGGTATTACATTAATATGAACATTTTGTATTAGCGTAAAAGTAAAGTTGTTTTTAATGGTATTACATTAATATGAACATTTTGTATTAGCGTAAAAGTAAAGTTGTTTTTACTGGTATTACATTAATATGAACATTTTGTATTAGCGTAAAAGTAAAGTTGTTTTTAATGGTATTACATTAATATGAACATTTTGTATTAGCGTAAAAGTAAAGTTGTTTTTAATGGTATTACATTAATATGAACATTTTGTATTAGCGTAAAAGTAAAGTTGTTTTTAATGGTATTACATTAATATGAACATTTTGTATTAGCGTAAAAGTAAAGTTGTTTTTAATGGTATTACATTAATATGAACATTTTGTATTAGCGTAAAAGTAAAGTTGTTTTTAATGGTATTACATTAATATGAACATTTTGTATTAGCGTAAAAGTAAAGTTGTTTTTAATGGTATTACATTAATATGAACATTTTGTATTAGCGTAAAAGTAAAGTTGTTTTTAATGGTATTACATTAATATGAACATTTTGTATTAGCGTAAAAGTAAAGTTGTTTTTAATGGTATTACATTAATATGAACATTTTGTATTAGCGTAAAAGTAAAGTTGTTTTTAATGGTATTACATTAATATGAACATTTTGTATTAGCGTAAAAGTAAAGTTGTTTTTAATGGTATTACATTAATATGAACATTTTGTATTAGTGTAAAAGTAAAGTTGTTTTTAATGGTATTACATTAATATGAACATTTTGTATTAGTGTAAAAGTAAAGTTGTTTTTAATGATTTTACATAAATATCAACATTTTGTATTAGTGTTGATGACACTAAATTTATATCAACATTTTGTATTAGTGTTGATGACACTAAATTTATATCAACATTTTGTATTAGTGTTGATGACACTAAATTTATATCAACATTTTGTATTAGTGTTGATGACACTAAATTTATATCAACATTTTGTATTAGTGTTGATGACACTAAATTTATATCAACATTTTGTATTAGTGTTGATGACACTAAATTTATATCAACATTTTGTATTAGTGTTGATGACACTAAATTTATATCAACATTTTGTATTAGTGTTGATGACACTAAATTTATATCAACATTTTGTATTAGTGTTGATGACACTAAATTTATATCAATATTTTGTATTAGTGCATGAGTAAAGTTTTTCTAATACAAAGGTTAATCTAGATATGAATTACACTAAACGAACAATCTTGATAATAATTGACGTTAGATAAATAAGGCTAATGTTTGTGTTATTGTTTCGACAGGTCCTATTCATCCTAACAAATTTAGTGACTGTAGCCAGATGATAATAACAATAATATTAATAATATTAAAAATATATTCATTATAATTATTATAACTTGCAATGTGTCATCAGTAACAATCTAGGGACGGGTTTGAAAAGGTTATGCAGTTTGAGTATATTAGGGTTGCGTGTTGAAGAATTAGAATATTTTTTTTTGGGGGGGGGGCGTCCTGAGTAGACCGTTGTGGTTATAGTAATATATCTATTCATTTTAACCTGGTATATTGGTAGCTACGGAAACAGGAGATTATTCTGTTGAGATATATTCAATTAAGACAATAAAGCTAACGAAGGGCCAATATATTATTTCAGATAAATTAAAGATAAGACAACCCGGGAATAAGTGGGGGATTAATTATTAGACAGTGGAAAAGGTGACAGGGTGGTGTCTGTTTAGAGCACAATTGAACCATATTTGACATTAGAATTTTAAACTTTAATTCAAGCTGTTATATATAAAAATAATTTTATAAAATCAACAGTAGGTTCTCTACAGTGCAATGGGGACTAATTGTGACTAAGTCATTGCGAGGAGGCATGTGAAGCTTCCTTCTGGTGCACCGCGATGGATCCCCAACTAGAGCTGGCAATTAATCGATTTAATTGAAAAATGGGCGATTTCATCGATTTCAGTGGCAATATGAATATGGGAGTGTGAAACATTCGTTGATCATCATTCAATCTCGAGCAACGTCGGGTCTCCATGCTAGTGTTTATATAAAAAAAGTATTAACATATGATTTTAGCGCCTCTCTAGCGGTCTAATGGTTAAAATTATCAATTTGAACCGGGGTTTTGTTTATTGCGGACTATTATCCTCATCTTTTTCTTAATTGTTTCACGACGTTTCGGCCAACTATTCCTCTGGCCTTCGCCAAATGGTAACCGCGACAGGATAGGAACTCTGAATCTCCTGACTGCATCCACTGCAATTATTGCCTTTCGTAGTTGTTGTCGTCTCACCACGTTTTTGGCCAAATAAGCCTCTAACCGGCTTTTGGTAGGATTGAAACCGCTATCTTCAGACAATTCTCACCTGGAACTGTAGAGATTCAACATCTCTATCAACTGCGAAGAGGCTTAGTTGGCCCAAAACGTGGCGAGATGACAACAACTACGGAAGGCAGAGGAATAGTTGGCTGAAACGTCGTGAAACAACTAAGAAAAAGATTAATTGTCCGCAATAAATAAAAATTAATAAATAATAATTATCTCAATAATGAATTCCATTAAATAATATATAGAACCGGGGGGGGGGGTCTAAGCTCAACGATCTGAACAGCAATACTGACTATTTCGTTGTATCAACGCTCTTCACTGCGGAAAGAGACAAGCCAGAAACGATACGAGTCTATAGAAATACATAAAAAAGAAACACACAGATAAAGCTAACCTGACAATCTGTTCTATGCTGACATACAGTCCAGTACTGAGGGCGCCGAAGTATCCTGGGATCCCGGTTTTATGAGCTAGAAGGTCCCGGATGTTGACGTAATTGGTTCGATGTTCGTCGCTCATTTGGAAATTATCTCCTAGGATTTCTCTCACTGGAGTATCCCATGTTAAACTGGAAAAGAGAAAAAGAAGGATACGAGGATAAATAATGAAATTATTTAATCCGCGACAAAAGGGAAAATATCTACTTATATATAAAAGGCATTTTGTTTGTGTGTGCGTCTGCGTTGTGTATGTGTGTGTGTGCATGTGTGAGCTCGTTCCCTATGGATTCCGAAATGGCTGGATTGTATTTATTGTAAAATTTCACACAAATGTATAATGTGTCCTCGTGTAATGTTGTGACCCTTTGAGCTGTGATCATCTGTATTAATTGTGGCAAGCAGGGCCAATGGTCAAAACATTATTATTATTATTATTATTATTATTATTATTATTATTATTATTAATTGATTCGAGCAACGGCGGGTTGCTGGATCAATTATTATGATTAAAAAAATAAACAATTAAATTGTTTAAAAATGATTGGCATATAATATAATAATATGGCAAAAGGAATGTGAAAATAGAAAATAGATGTAAAAATTAGTTTTGGTTCGCATAAACAAATAACTAGATTGGAGTTACATCAGCTGTGGGTATGACACACGTGATGAGATGTATGTAGATTTGGGGAAGATTCTGGGCAATCGTTACGTCTCTAAAAGGGGAGTTAGTCTCCATGACGCAGGGAGCGGCGTCATTTCAGGCAGCCAAGATGTAAAGAACGTGTAATCTCTGAAGATGCCGGCCGGATCATGAAAATAAATGTTCGTAAATAATTCAGGTATGTGTTGTGTCATTTACATCTGTTAAAAAGGACTGTTTGTCTACAATTGTTTTGATACGTCCACGTCAATCGTTTCCTGTTAGAACTGTTGCATAAATGTTAAAATAAAAGTTAAAATATACACACTAGACGATCAATTAAATGATACGACGTATATACATACACGTATTTACACGTACATGAATGTACAGATAAAATATAAAACCCAACTATTCAATTTGTGCGTCGTTATAAAGATATTCATACACACAACGTAAATTTCGTATATTTATGCAGAAGCCAAGGGAAGTAATTCACCACATGATTATTTCCCTTTAATGTTTAAAAATCAAACGTGAATTTAAAAAAATGAAAAACGTTATTTAAAATTGATGAATGCATATGCAGAAGATTAAGCAAAAATAAAATCGCATCAAGCAGACATTTTTAAAAAGCAGATAGTCTAATAATCTAGTATATCTACAATAGTGAGGACGCGTGTGTTTGTGAGGACAATTCTCAACCTATATACTCAACAAATTTTTGATCTAGAGACTTGAAATTTAGTATATAGGGTATTCAGACATCTTAAAAACAGAAAAATACGCTGCTGAATAGTCAAAATTGAAAAATTAGTACGTGAGGTTCATCGGATTGTTATCTGTTTGTAAACTGTTTCACTAATGCGCATGCGTGAATGGTCCACCTGACAGCTCCTTTATGGTAAAAGTAAGTAGGTTTGAAAACGCTATTTAAATATAGTGTCAAGCTGGCCTAATGGTTATCGCACTTGACTCGCTGTGTTTAGGATTTGGTTTCGATCTCAGCTAAAGTATTTTTTTACTTACAAATAAGTGAACTGTTTAGAAAAAAAAACAATACTCGCATGCAAATGTCTCAGTTTCTGTATGAAATTAAAATATAATATTTTACGACCGGGTAACGCCGGGCAACGTGCTAGTGGTTTTGGTTTTATATTTGTAAACATCCAGGGTCATGTCGGTGATCCGAACGTCATAAACAAATGATTGAACTTGTATATTTTATCCTGAATTATAATAAACAATTAATGTTAAGTTAATGATTTATAATTCTCGATTTTTGAGATGAGGATCGATTATTCGTATTATATGGAATTTCCAGATTACTGTTCTCGTCTTGAGTCTATTTTTCATAACGTTTCGGTCGCTTTAACCTCCGACTTTCTTCAGGTGTTTCTTGTCGAATTCAGGAACTTTTCTGTCTAATTCAAGAGCACGTGGCATAAAGGATGACGTACTTGGTAAAATTCAGTTGTAAGTTAAACTCTTCTGGAAGTGGAAAATTCAACCCATACTGCTATAACCCCCTCCAAACGGGTTACTCCTCTTTCTCCCATAAATAATTCTCTCCTTGCCCACTCTTCCTATTTTAAAAGAAAGACCCTATTCGATTGGCCAGGGCGTTCCTCTTTGACCAATCAGTAGACAGCCTCTTTGTCGCGCTGAATGCGAAAACCCCCTGTTCCTCCTCTTTTTCGAATAGGACGTCCAGATGCAGAAGTTCAAGTGTAATGTGAACAAACATCTTTCTATTCATCTCCCTTCATAATGCCCCTGCAAATTAAGTCCCTGATAGTAGCCCCCTGCTTCAAAGTGGCACTGTGCCTTGTTTGGGGTGAAAATTGAATTAAAAAGAAAAAGAAAAAAGATACCAACAAGTAGGAACCCTTTTCTCCTTTACTGAATGCAATTACTTATTTGAACATTCTAAGAACATTCTATTCTTGAACGTAAAAAGACTTTCTGTAATCATAATTGGACTTTAAAAGCCGCAAACACAACCAGTTTTGGAAAAACCTTCTTTATTATTGTTCTATTTAATGCAATACAAATTATCCTTATTTCAGTCTTGTGTGTGTGTGTGTGTGTGTGTGTGTGTGTATGCTATATTTTTTTTTTCGCATAAACCCAAACATCAGTAAGCGAGAACCGAATCGCCCCCTGTTTTAATTCGAGCGCACTCAAAATACAATTACTTAGGACTTTTGCCCTGTTATGACTGATGGAATGTGAGCATGTTATCCCCGTGGATTAAATAAAGGGTTTCGTGCGAAATTCTGTGAAGATTCCCGAATTCAACAGAAAAATTCTTGAGTTCAACAAAAAGATTATCGAGTTCAACAAAAAGATTCTTGAGTTCAACAGAAAGATACTTGAGTTCAACAAAAAGATTCTTGAGTTCAACAAAAAGATTCTTGAGTTCAACAAAAAGATTATCGAGTTCAACAAAAAGATTCTTGAGGTCAACAAAAAGATTATCGAGTTCAACAAAAAGATTCTTGAGTTCAACAGAAAGATTATCGAGTTCAACAAAAAGATTCTTGAGTTCAACAAAAAGATTCTCGAGTTCAACAAAAAGATTCTTGAGTTCAACAAATAGATTCTTGAGTTCAACAGAAAGATTATCGAGTTCAACAAAAAGATTCTTGAGTTCAACAAAAAGATTATCGAGTTCAACAAAAAGATTCTTGAGTTCAACAAAAAGATTCTTGAGTTCAACAAAAAGATTCTTGAGTTCAACAGAAAGATTATCGAGTTCAACAAAAAGATTCTTGAGTTCAACAGAAAGATTCTTGAGTTCAACAAAAAGATTCTTGAGTTCAACAGAAAGATTATCGAGTTCAACAAAAAGATTCTTGAGTTCAACAGAAAGATTCTTGAGTTCAACAGAAAGATTCTTGAGTTCAACAAAAAGATTCTTGAGGTCAACAAAAAGATTATCGAGTTCAACAAAAAGATTCTTGAGTTCAACAGAAAGATTATCGAGTTCAACAAAAAGATTCTTGAGTTCAACAACAAGATTCTTGAGTTCAACAGAAAAATTCCCGAGTTCAACAGAAAGATTCTTGAGTTCAACAAAAAGATTCTTGAGTTCAACAAAAAGATTCTTAAGGTCAACAAAAAGATTATCGAGTTCAACAGAAACATTCTCGAGTTCAACAGAAAGATTCCCGAGTTCAACAGAAAGATTTTCGAGTTCAACAGAAAGATTATCGAGTTCAACAGAAACATTCTCGAGTTCAACAGAAAGATTCCCGAGTTCAACAGAAAGATTCTCGACTTCAACAGAAAGATTATCGAGTTCAACAGAAAGATTCTCGACTTCAACAGAAAGATTATCGAGTTCAACAGAAAGATTTTCGACTTCAACAGAAAGATTATCGAGTTCAACAGAAACATTCTAGAGTTCAACAGAAAGATTCCCGAGTTCAACAGAAAGATTCTCGACTTCAACAGAAAGATTCCCGAGTTCAACAGAAAGATTCTCGACTTCAACAGAAAGATTATCGAGTTCAACAGACAGATTATCGAGTTCAACAGAAAGATCCCCGAGTTCAACAGAAAAATTCCCGAGTTCAACAGAAAAATTCTCGAGATCAACAGAAAAACTCCCGAGTTCAACAGAAAGATTCTCGAGTTCAACAGAAAGATTCTCAATTCAACAGAAAGATTATTGAGTTCAACAGAAAGATTCCCGAGTTCAATAGACAGATTCCCGAGTTCAACAGAGCGATTATAGAGTTCGACAGGACTGCCGACATCGACTGAAACGTTGTGAAAATAAAAAATGGAAACAATAGTCCGAAAAAAATCCAAATAATATGAATTGTGAATCCTCATAAAAAAATCCAGAAACATGTTTCTAGAGCGAATTACAAATCACGTCGTTTACTGGACGTCAATTGCGAAACATTAATCCCCCCCTTTTTTTTAATAGAACGTAAAGTCTCCTGTTCTTGTTAAAACAGGTTCCATTATTTCATTTGCTTTCGAATCGAAGCACTGAAATAAAACGAGAGTCAAGCGGCCAAAACAAACAGCAAAGCAATTACATTAACAACCAAAAACGATGAAAAAAAAAAAAATAGCAATAGAAACCACGAGTCAGCATTCATGCGCTCTTTAGCGTGGGAGGTCTGAAAAGAATAAAATGGCAAAAACGTTGAATAGCTTCCGGTCATAACGAGAAAATACACAGTATTACAAGAAATTCAGGAACGAGCGAAAAATTAAAAGAGGATGTAGTACGAAATGGAGGGAAAGCGACCCGGTTTATCAACTATTTTGGTTGAAGTCAAACATAAATTTTATCTAAAAAATGTTTACATGAATTAAAAATATCTAATAAAAAGCTAACATATAAATTTCTTAACTGAGATTTTTTATTACTTAGACCTAAATAGCATGCAAGCTGATATGAGAGTTCGAAAAGTAATGCCTCCTATTTTTTATTCCGCCTCAATGGATTAGAGGGGATTGCAAATTGCATTGTTATGAAAACTGAACTTATGCATTTATCATCTCAAAGTTTCATCTTTCTGTTGCAGATATTGATGGTGCCAAACTCTAATAAAGCAATCGCTGTCATCAAGGTGTGTCAGAAGTAGACGAAGGTCATTGAATTCTTCCACGCAGAATAAAGCTGAACCGTTCAACATTCACCGACACCCGTTGAACGTTTATGAAGCCGACGCAGTTGATGTCGGCACAGTTAGGAAATGTGTTCGTCGATTTCAAACTGGTTAGACAACCAGTTTGAAATCGACGAATTGTGAGTGACAAAGTGTTTTCTGAACTTTTACAACCGAGGCATTAATGCACTTGTTTATCATTGGCATTGTGCATTGACACTGATGGTGATGTGCTGCCGTGGTCAAGCGCGGGAGGGGGGATATTGTAACATAATGCATATGAGCGCGCAAAAAATATCAGCAACATATACATATATATATATATATGTATATATATATGCATATATACACATATATATACACACATATATATACACACACGTATATACATACACGTATATATATATATATATATATATATATATATATATATATATACACACACATATATATATATATGTATATATATATTTCCGAGTTCGACAATATACAGTTGAAGAAGGTCAGAGGTTACATCGGCCGGAACTTTGTAAGAATAACACTCAAGATGAAAATGATAGTTCGAATATTCCAAATAATAAATGGTCCTATATATGACCTTAAACTATATCCGATGCTGAGGCCCCAGCTTGCGGGCTTTGGAAAGTGTGTAGCCACCTATTAATTGCCATTGCTCCCAGGTCCACTTTGACCTGGAATGGTAGTACCTGTTAGGGTCCCAACTATGGGTTAAATAGAAACCGACTTGAAAAAAAACAACAAAAAAAACAAACAAAAAAAAAACAACACAAAACAAAACAAATATATTCTATTAAAAATATTTTCTTAAAAGTCACTGGATTCGGCATTAAATAACCTGAAAAGGGTTGATATGCTGTAAAACAAAAGCAACCAACCAAATAATAAAATCATCAATCCTAATCTTGAAATTTCAGAAACGTAAGTCATTTTATTTCCCGACTATCCTTACGAATAATTCTGATGGGTAATTGAAAAGTAACTCCCTATTTTAAAGCACATACAATTTATTTTTGAAATATAATTTATACAATTTAATGAATATGAAAAGACTTTTATTTAAAATTCAATATGGACGTCTTCATTCGTCGCCAGCTTTTCAAGTCAACCTGGAATCCCATCGATTGATTTCACAAAAAACTCTTTCGAAATGGTAATCATAACTGGAACTGTGACAACAGAATATTCTTTTCATTCTTTTGACTCTCGGGTATATATCCAACACAGTAAGACACAGTCAATCAGCCGAGAACCACACCCGTCTATATAAAAGATATAAGATATTAACGGATACATACTCAAGAGTCGAAACAATGAAAAGAATATGCTGTTGTCACAGCCCTAGTCATAACTTTACGTATTCCCACTTCAAGTTTTTTCTAAATTCCTTCATTTGGTTAAGCAGACTTGCTAGCCAATTCCAGAGATAAAAGTTGCAGGGCTTTGTCAGGTCTTCTAGCCGGCCATTCATGCGAACCGAAACGAGCCATCCACCTTCCAAAGAATTGGGCATTCAGTAATTTACGAACAACAATAGCAATGTGTGATGGAGATCCATTAATAATATAAACCTCACCTCTCTGTTTAAATTTATGTATGTATGTATGTATGTATGTATGTATGTATGTATGTATGTCTGCCTAAAACTTTCGAGAGAAGCCACGAATTTTCATGAGATCGGTATCGTTTTGAAGCTCGACCCCTTGGATGACAAATATCGAAAAATTGGCTAAAAACATTAATTCTTTCACCCTCAACTGGGCACTTTTCTACAAGGAGTATTCGCTTTTTTCGCCGATATTTTCGAAAGTCATCCCCTCTTTTCTAAATTTAGACCTTCGCCACTTTCGGTTTGGCGATGGACGCAACGGCAAAGACGTCACTTTTTTCACGTTCTTTTCCTCCTTCACGGCACGGATTCGAGCCTGCCTGCCTACTACCACTTTTTTCTTTGCTCCACACACACCTCCAAACATCCGGGCAACGCCAGACACTCAGGCTAGTCTTGCATACAAATCAAATTTTAAAATTTTCCCAAGCACTAATAATTGATTAAATTCCATCACTCAACATAGTGAGGTACCGCCACACTTAGCTATTGATTTGGGTCGACAACGAGTAACTCAAATTCGGACGAAAACGATCAGCCAACTACTGCAAATGCACACTCGGAAGGTCATGTTAGTTCGAATCGTTTTTTGCAAGCAATGAAATAAAACAAGGACGAAGTGACCAAACAAACAGCAAAGCAATTGCGTTAATAACTGCCTACGAGGGAGAAGCACTAAAAAAACATGATTTAGTATTCATACGCTCTTTAGCATGGGAGGTCTGAGCATAAAAAGACAAACACGTTGCATTGCTTCCGGTCATAACATGGAAGAACACGGTATTAAAATAAATTTACGAACGACTGAGCAATTAGTGGAAAGTGTAGACACTAGTGATACAATTGTATGCGTTGATTTCATTTATAACATTTTTTTTTATATTAAGTAGAATATATATATATATATATATATATATATATATATATATATATATATATATATATATATATATATATATACTAGCATGGGTGCCCGGCGTTGCCCGGGTATTTGAAAGTGTATGTTGAGCAAAAAAAAAAAAAAAAAAAAACGTTCAATTTTTTTAACTTTGGCCCCTATTATGACCCCTTAAAATTTATTGTTTTGGGCTCAAATCAAGTTATTAAGTTATATCCATTTCCAAGAAACCGATATCTAAAATTTCAAGTGTGCAGACCAAAAATTGTCGGAGGAGTTCTCAAAGATAAAATCGTTGAACTTTGACCCCTTAATTGCAAAATTTCTGACCGAAAACCGATCACATCAATTTTCCCAAATCTCAGTACCCTGTATATCAAATTTCGTGTCTGTAGACTAAAAATTGACAGAGTTATTGTGTAGGGAAATGTACACACAGACACACAGATACGCAGACACCTTCACTTATATATATATATATATATATATATATATATATATATATATATATATATATATATATATATATAAATTCGTTTTTCTTTTGTGTGTATTGATATTCATTTAAAAAGAAAATACAATTTTCTTATATATTAGCATTTCAGCCCGGCGTTGCCCGGGTATTTGGGAGTGTATGTTGAGCAAAAAAAAAAAAAAAAAAAAAGCGGTCAATCTTTTAAAATTTGATCCCTATTATGTCCCCTTAACATTTATTGTTTTGGGCTCAAATCAAGTTATTAAGTTAGATCCATGTCCAATGAACCTATATCTAAAACTTCAAGTGTTTAGACCAACATTGTCGGAGGAGTTTGGTAGAGTTCTCAAAAGTCAAATCGTTGAGCTTTGACTCCTTAATCGCTAAATTTATGGTCGAAATCCGGTCACATCAATTTCCCCAAATCTCAGTACCCTGTATATCAAATTTCGAGTCCGTAGACTTAAAATTGACAGAGTTATTGCGTATGGAACACAAACACACACACACACACACACACACACACACACACACACACACACACACACACACACACACACACACACACACACAAAGACACTTTCACTTTTATAAATGTACTAGCATTTCAGCCCGGCGTTGCCCGGCGTTGCCCGGGTGTTTGGAGGTGTATGCAGAGCAAAAAACAAAACAAAAAAAAACAAAAAAAAAAAGGTCAATTTTTTAACTTTGACCTCTATTATGACCCCTTAAAATGTATTGTTTTGGAGTGAAATCAAGTTATTAAGTTAGATCACTCTCCTATCTAAAATTTCAAATATTCAGACCAAAAAATGTCGGAGTTTGGTAGAGTTCTCAAAGGTCAAATCGTTTAACTTTGACCCCTTAACAGCGAAATTTCTGACCGAAAACCGGTCACATCGATTTTCCCAAATCTCAGTACTCTGTATATCAATTTTCGAGTCTGTAGACTGAAACTTAACAGAGTTATTGCGAAGGTATATGTACACACACACACACACACACACACACACACACACACACACACACACACACACACACACAGAGAAACACACACACACAAACACGCACAGAGACACGTTCACTTATATATATATATATATATATATATATATATATATATATATATATATATATATATATATATATATATATATACTAGCATTTCAGCCCAGCGTTGCCCGGGTGTTTGGATGTGTATGTTGAGCAAAAAAAAAAAAAAATAAATAAATAAATAAAATAATAAGCGGTAGTAGGAAGGCAGGCTCGAACCTGTACCGCAAAGGAGGAAAAGAACGGGGTAAAAACTAACGTTTATGCTGTTACGACCACCGCCAAACCGAAAGCGACATCTTTTAAAATTAAGGCTAGACAATCTAAAGGAGATGATAACTGTAAAAAATATCGGCGAAAAAAGTGATCCCACCCTGTAGAAAAGTGCCTAGTTGAAGGGGAAGATATTAATGTTTTTAGACAATTTTTCGATATTTGTCGTATGAAACGTCGAACTTTAAAACGACACTGATCTTGGTAAAATCCGTCGCCTCTATTAAAAGTTTAAGGCAGACATGCAAACAGACAGACATACATAGATTTATATATTGGTAACAAAAATTTTAGACCCAAACTGATGAAAAAGCTTGCCCTATCTCTGAATATCTTTTATGTAAAATTTCAAATATTCAGACCAGAAATTGTCTGAGTAATTTGGAAGAGACCGCAGAGGTCAATTTTTTTAAAATTTGACACCTATTATGACCCTTAAAATTTATTGTTTTTGGCTCAAATCAAGTTATTAAATCAGATCCATGTCCAAGGAACCTATATTTAAAATTTCAAGCGTGTAGACCCAATATTGTCGGAGGAGTTTGGTAGAGTTC
This sequence comes from Euprymna scolopes, assembly GCF_053919585.1. Taxonomy (NCBI): domain Eukaryota; kingdom Metazoa; phylum Mollusca; class Cephalopoda; order Sepiida; family Sepiolidae; genus Euprymna; species Euprymna scolopes. The sequence goes on along the minus strand of NC_136516.1, from coordinate 25,300,412 downwards.
TCAAAGGTCAAATCGTTGATCGCCAAATTTCTGGCCAAAAACCGATCACATCGATTTTCTCAAATCTCAGTAACCTGTATATCAAATTTCGAGTTTGTAGGCTAAACATTGACAGAGTTATTGCGTAGGGAATTGTACACAGACACACACACATATACACTCAGACACACACACACACAGACACGTTCACTTTTATATATATATATATATATATATATATATATATATATATATATAGATGGGTTGTATATATATATATATATATATATATATATATATATATATATATATATATATTAGAAGGGAATTGAATGAGGATAAACAAATATTCCACTCTTCTATATTTTTTAATCGAAATTGGCGAAATCGTCCATCTATAATATAAATCTCACATGTCTGTTTAAATGTATGTATGTATGTATGTATGCATGCATGCATGTATGTATGTATGTATGTATGTATGTATATCTTTCGACAGAGGGGACAGATTTTCACCAAATCGATACCGTTTTGAAGCCCGACCTTTCGGACAACAAATATCGAAAAAATTTGCTAAAAACATTAATTACTTCACCCTAAATAGGGCAGTTTTCTACAAGGAGGGGTAACTTTTTTTCGCCGATATTTTCGAAAGTCATCCCCTCTCCTCGATTGACTAGCCTTAATTTAAATCCTCGCCACTTCAGGTTTGACGATGGACGCAACGGCAAAGACGTTTTTTTTTTCACGTTTTGTTCCTCCTCCACGGTACGGGTTCGAGCCTGCTTACCTGCTACCCCCTTTTTTTTGCTCAACACACACTCCAAACATCCGGGCAACGCCGAGCACCCAGGCCAGTTTTACATCAAATCGATTGATTGCCTGTTCTAGTTGGGGACCTCTTCGAGAGCGAGAGGAAGCTTAGCATGTTTACCTGAAGTGACTTAGTCCACAATACATTGCAGTCTATATTGTACTAGAGGATCTTCTGTTCATTTTTTTACAAATATTTGTAAATAATGGCTTGACTTAAAATTTTGAATGCAGAAGTAGTTTTATGGTTCAATTGTACTCTAAAGACAAACATTCATTTCGAACGCGCCCTGTCATATAAAAGAGACAACTGTTGATTTCATGAAATTATTTTTACATTATCACTTGAATTAAAGTTAAACGTACAAAAGACAAGTATCATGTTTCAATTGTGCTCTAAAAAGAAACATTCATTTCGAACGCGCCCTGGTTTTATAAAAAAAAATCTGCAGTTGATTATATAGACTGGGTCTTTCTTCTTGTGCGATGATAAAACTTCTCAAATACACTTGTGATGTTAGGCTGTATAAAAGTTGACTTCGGACTTTCTTTAATCGGCTTTTATCGATTTTCAATACTTATCATAAGCATTCTTACACAAGAACACTCCCAGAAACATCAAGTACATTCGTGTGAAATTAAAAAAAAATCGGCCCAGCCGATTTGGAGTCTATATAGAGAACTCTCTCTCTCTCTCTCTCTCTCTCTCTCTCTCTCTTTCTCACTTACTTACTCTCTCTCTTTCTCTCACACACAGTTTAGGAGAAATTAAAAGAATTTAAAACTGTAAATAAAAATTTACAATTAAATTTATTATTCGACAGAATACTCGAAAAACATTTTTCAAAGTCTTTATTCCGCGGAGTTTCAAAGAGTACCACTGAATATTAACACATTAAAACCTAAACGACTAATTTCTTTTATGAACATTAACAGGATTTTTCGCATTTTGAAATTGAAGCCATTAGACCTAAAATTCTGGATATTTTGTTTCTCAAAAGGAGTTTTCTTTAGGATTACCAATGAGGGAGTCATTACTCACGCTAAAATGTTATTCCCGGTTTGTTCTTTTTCCAATTGTTTCATGCATATATATTTTTTAACTGCTTTTCTTACAATTTATGACCAAATATCATAAGTTTTTGTTTCATTTAATGCATCAACCAGCAAATTCTAGCTCTGCTACAAATATAATTTGCTGATTTCTTTCTGTCTTCTGATGAGAAGAATAGCAAGAGTGGCATTCTTTGAAACTCCATGGAATAAAGGATTTGAAAATTGTTTTTGGAGTATTCTGTCGAATAATTACTTTAATTGTAAATTTTAATTTGTAGTTTTTACATTCTTTTATTTTTCCCTAAAATAAACTTTACTTTCTATTGCGTTCGTATTGAGCTTTTTTATTTGGTTGGGATTAATTCGTTAATATATGAATATTAATATTTATATTAAACTGAAGTTTACCTCGTATTATATGGGGTAAACATTTCTTTCCCGCTGTATTGATTATATATATATATATATATATATATATATATATATATATATATATATATATATATATATATATATATATTGACCCACCGGTTCCTATTACATAACCAAAGTTAAGCAACGTTGAGCCTGGTCAGTACTAAAATGGGTGACTATTCGGGAATTCCTCGTGATGTATGTGCTCTTCGCTAATCTCGGAATTTTTTCCAGTGAGTCTTGGCCCTCTTTTGCCACTGGATCCAAGCAGTGCCGATTCAGTTAGGATTACGCAACCCCTGCCTCACAATTACACGCGAAGCTACTTTTACAGGGGCGTCCATTTGAATGAAGGCATCGATATATATATATATATATATATATATATATATATATATATTTATATTGAATGTGAGAGATTATATAATTATTTCCACAGTCAAACAACGTCGAAGCTCACACGAGCCATGACAGCCAACAATAAAAACACCGGAAGTATAAGATACGAGTTTCGCCCTCATTTGGGCTCAAATAAATAAAAGTAATGATAATAATGATAATGTCGTTCATCAAATTCCGTCTGTGTTTGTTTACAATATCACGTCAGCTGATATTTGGGCTTGATGATGAATGCCCTGGAAAAGTCACTTCTGATTAATGTTTAGTTTTAAAATATGCAAACGAAGAAAAGATTTGCGGCGATTTTAAATCGTACTTCATTTTTAATGTAAATGGAACTCATTAAGAATAAAAAATTAAAATAAAATGGTGAGGTACATCCGTGCTTGAACAGGGGAGCATTGGATCTGTAGTTGAATACTCTATCACTGAGCTATATCTGCAAATTACAATGTTTTGTTGCTATTAAGAAGAAATGGTTTACTGAGAATTATCTCCCTTGGCCGGTGTAACGTAAGATATTCCGCTATAAAAATTATTTTTATCTATAGGAAAGAAAGAAAAAAAGACTATTTTTAGGTAGAGACTTTTTCGATTTTCGATACTTATAGGATGACTTTCTGTACAAAACATATCTAAGAACACTGCCAGACATATAAGTTAGTTTTGTGTGAAATTTGCAAAAGATAGGCTCAACCGTTTCGGAACCTATGAGGAACGAAAATCACACACACACACACGCACACACACGCACACACACACGCACACACACACACACACACACACACACACACACACACACACACACACACACACACACACACACACACACACACAAAGTGACTTTTATATAATAGCAGTGATAGAGATCGAGATATATAGTCTTGGAAGCTCTTATTCTTGAAAACTATATAAAAAAATATAATAAAGATTTAATTTGTCGTCGGAAAATTATTTTGTCAGTAAGTCATTTAATCTATAATCGCTGAACAAGCCTGCTTTCTTTCAATACTTTATGTTTTCAGCGATCATCAGTTGTTTACCGTATATATATATATATATATATATATATATATATATATATATATATATATATATATATATATATATATATATATATATATATATATATATATATATATATATATATATATATATATATATTCTACTCAATATAAATAAACTTTATAAATGAAACCACACAATTGTATTACTAGTGTCTTTCCTTTTTCCTCTCCAGTAATCGTCCGTCCGTTTGCAAATTTATTTTAATGCCGGGTTCTTGCGTGTTACGACCGGAAGCTATTCAGCGTGTTTGCCTTCTTATGTTCAGACCTCCCATGCTAAAGAGCGTATGAATACTAAATCATGTTTTTTTTTTTTAGTGTTTCTTCCTTGTAGACAGTTATTAACGCAATTGCTTTGCTGTTTGTTTGGCCACTTCGCCCTTGTTTTATTTTATTGCTTGCAAAAAACGATTCGAACTAATGTGACCTTCCGCGTGTGCATTCTAAACACACACACACACACACACACACACACACACACACACACACACACGCACGCACGCACGCACACACACACATATGCATACATTTATGCGCACATACGTAAAACATTCATCATTATAAAGTAAATAGTTGGACCATTTTTTTTACAAGAAAAATTAAACAGAAATAATCACTTGATGTAAATGCGCATGTCTTTATGATGTACCTATTTACAATGCCCCTCCCCACGGGACAGAGTTAGACACCAGGGTCGTTTTTTTTTAATGTGGAGAAAAGGTACAAAAATAAAAATTGTCTCAGTCGTGGAGGACTGCTCCTCCACCGAAAGAGAACAAGAAATGGAAGTGCAGAATCTGAACAACATATACACTTTGATCTTGCCCAAAGATGTAAGTTAGTCATTCGTTCATGAATTTTTCATTACATATATAACTACAAAAACCTAATCATTCTTACTCACATGTAAATCAACATTTATCACACACATACACACACACGTATACATACACACACGTATACATACACACACACACGTACACACACGTACACATGCACACACACACACGCACACACGTGGAGAAGTTGAGAGTGGTTGATTTGGGGGATGCCCTTTTCTATACCCTGCAACGTCTCTCCCACAGAAGAAACGTTGCGAGCCTATCCTTGTTTTATCATTATTTCCATGCCAGGTGCTCGTCTGAACTCCAATCTCTGGCCCCCCCTCGCCAATCTTTCACGAAAAACACCCGTCTAGCTGAATCCACTGTGAAAAATTTCCCCCACTCTATATCTGTGCCTAAATCAAAACGTGGATTCCATGAACAAAGCTTCTTTCTTAGAACTGCACGCCTGTGGAACTCTGTTCCGTCTGCTTGCTTCCCACCGGACAACAACTTGGATGTCTCCAAGTCCAACGTTAACAAATTCCTAATGAATCGCCCCCCTTAAGTAAACACTTCATCAAATCTTCACACTCACGTAATGTACTTGCAATAACCCTTATCCTTGAGTGGCTTCCGGGCCTTGATAAATGGTGATCACTGTGTAAAAAAAAAAACCAAAAAAAAACATCATTTGAAGTCTTGCCGACGTATACCGAGAGAAAGCCCCTTCTGATTAATACTTACGTAATTCCAGTTCAATTCTAGAACCTTATGTAAAAAATATTCTTTTCTTATTTTTAATAAAACATGTCATAATAAAAAAAATTTTTTAATGATTATTTTCGGAATGATTTTGATGGTAACATAGGAATGATTCATTAAAAAAACTTTTTGCATCTCGATAAATCTTTTAGTGTTTTATTTCTTTAATTTTAGATATGGGTTTTTAAAAGAAATCATGAATAAGTACAAAATAAGTTTAATTACTTCAATCATCATTCTCATATACTTAAACCTTATACAGGGTGTCCCAAAAGAGGCTGATGCATTTAAAATTTAAATTCTACTGAAAGTACCAATCTATATAAAAGCGAAAATGTATGTTCGCTTTTTGTGTATGTCCAAGAAAGGCTTTTTTCAGAGAAGCGGTCGGTCGCCTAACAACTTTTAAAAACTTTTTATATCACATGTAAATCGTAATATCTCAGAGTTAACAACGGAGCTCGCCCGTCTATTTAACTTGCTCGACTTCGGGAAGATAAATATTCAACAGTTTTCGCTCGTCGCATGTAGGTTAGGCCTTTTCCTATAATGTTTCTCCCTACCACCAACGTCTTGGGGGGGGAGCATTCCCGCACTAAATGAAACGCTAGTTGACCTCATTAAGTCATTAAAACGTGCACCTGCCAATTTAAGTAATTAAATAAACTCAAACGTGCTTCTGTCAGTATGCCGCGGTGGCGCAATGGTTAACGTCGCACGGTTTTGTTTTTCACACTTTAATTTCCAACTTTGCCTCAAGGGTTCGGGTTCGATCCTCATACTTACCTACCAAAACTTTTTTTATTTTAACTTCCTCCCCCCTGGAGTTTTGATTTACCCAAAGCTGATGGCATCCAAGTCGGCATAATCAAGTTGACACACCGGTTCCCGTTAGACCACCAACGTTACGCAAACTCGAGCCTGGTCAAAACTAAAATATGTGATTATTTAGGAATTCCCAGTGCTGTAGGTAATCTCCGCTTATCTCGCGGTCCTGGATATGACCTTAAACTATATCCGATGGTGAGGCCCTAGCTTGCAGGCCTTAGGGAGTGTGGAGCCACCCTTTAATTGCCATTTCTCCCAGGTCCACTCTGACCCGGAGTGGTAGTACCTGTTAGGGTCCCAACTATGGGTTAAATAGAATACGACTTAAAAAACAAATACACTATAATAAAAAATCGTTCTTCAAAATCACCAGACTCGGCATTAAATAACCTGAAATGGGTTGATATGCCGTAAAACAAAACAGCCAAACCAAACCAAACCAAACCGCTTATCTCGGCATTGTTTACAGTTGTCTAGCACTTCTCCTTGCCACTGGACTCAAGCAGTGCCGATTCAGGATCGGTGTAGTTGGAGATTGCGCAACCCTTCCCTCACAATTACACGCTTAGCTACCCTTACAGAGGGTATCCATTGTCTTTCGAGACTGGACGGAGGCATCATCGATTCAAGTCATAATTTTGTAATTTTTGAAACTCCTCCTGTATATTAGGTACAATGTAATAATCAACGAAGAATTGGTTATATAATAATAAATACGAAATCTGCATGAAGTAAAAATCATATTTAAGCATATTTTACGACCGGGCAACTCTCGCCCGCATGCTAGTATATTATAAAAGTGACCTTGTATGTCTGGTGAACGGTCTCTATCAAACTACTGTCAATGTTTAGTTTACAGATTTGAAACTTGAGATATAGGGCAGTCGGACTTGTGGAACAAAATCAATTTGTTTTTTTTTCGCCAGAAAATAGGTCAAATGATATACGCATGCGCAAATATGTATTTATACGTCTGCGTTAATTTGTTATGTTTAGTTAGTTTAGATATGATCGAATACGGCTAGAGAGCTAAATGTTTTGGTTTCAATTCTAACTAAGTGCACCTAACTCGTATATTAAAAAAAATTAAAATCGCTACTGTATACTGCGTAAAATATGATTATTAATATACAATTGTATATGTAATAATATATACAAAATATACATAAATTAACATATATTTAAGTGTATTTTAAAACCGGGCAATGATAGGCGGCGTGCAAGTATATATATATATATATATATATATATATAGTAATTTATAAAATACTCATAAGCCTGACGAGTCCTATAGTGGATGAGGCGCCGAGTGTTCGGTGTAGCTTAGTCGCCGTGTATATTTTATAAATTACTAACTAGCTCTACCTACGTATTGAGCACTTTTGAAGTAAACACTTGAAGTTTACGCATAAATCTATACTTTCGTATATTAATTTTATGTGAGTAAATGAAGTAGTTATATATATATATATATATATATATATATATATATATATATATATATAGTCATCCACATGCAGTACTGTTTCGCTGTTTCACACCTCATCAGCGCGGCTAGAACATCAACTACCTCAAGCCAGGACCGAAACCCGATCGCCCAAACGACAGCCGGAGCTTCTAACCGTTGCACTATACGGCTGCTGCTATGCGGGCAGTGAACTAACAATGTTTTTACATTGTTCAAATACATAAGCTTAATTTTTTTTACACAAAGAGCAAACAAACACATATGTTATATAGTCAGGAGCTGTTAGAAAACCTTATCCTGCCTTTAACGAGTTAAAAAAAAAAAGACTTCGTAGGTCTTTTCTCTTCCTTGCAACGTCTTTCCTACAGAAAGGACGTTGCCAGCCTGTCTCCTACTTTATCGTCCTTTTCATGGCAAGAATTGAAAGCCATGTTTAAATTAAGAAGAGTTTTCGATGGGTAGTTATTCTATATAAGGCCTGGAGATGAAGAATTCTCAGTAGGCATTTGTTCTGTGCAGGTTCTAGACTTTATAATTTTGCAGCCAAAGTGCAAAAGATCCTTCTAATGTTGGCACGAAAAATTATGTGCTGGAATGCTAATAGATTTTATTTTTATGGAGCAATACTGGTTTCTGATTGGCTGATACCAGAACGTGAATTAATTTGATTCGTCAGTTCCTATCAACAAATACGATTAGAATCTCCCAAATTTGAGTGAGCATAACTCCATTACCTTAAAAATAAAATATTGCAACAATAGGTCTAACTTCGTTAGTTTTTCATGTGTAGTTAGCTAAGATATTAGCGTATACGGCTAGAGAGCTAAAGGCTTTAGTTTCGGTTGTAGCTGAGTACATCTTACTCATGTATTAAAAAATTGAAATCCTTTTTTTCTTTTTTAACACAGTAGCAAACAATAATATTGAATGTTAATAGATTAAAGTTTAACAATATTGTCATAAGGTGGTCACCACTTATCAAAGCCCGGAAGCCACTCAGGAATAAAGGTTATTGTAAGTACAGTACGTTAGTGTGGATATTTAATAAAGTGTCTACTTAAGGGGGCGGTTCATCAGGAATTTGTTTAGGTTGGACTTGAAGACATCCAACTTGTAGTCAGGAGGGAAGCAAGCAGAGGGAACAGAGTTCCACAGGCGTGCAGTTCTAAGAAAGAAGCCTTGTTCATGGAATCTACGTTTTGATTTAGGCATAGATAAAGAGTAGGGAAAGTTTTTGACAGTGGCTTCAGCTAGACAGGTGTTTTTCGTAAAAGATTGGCGAGGGGGACCAGAGATTGGAGCTCAGACGAGCACCTGCCATGGAAATAACAATCCCTACTTTATATTTGGTAAAATTTAATAATTAATAGACAATTGTATATTTAATGATACATACGAAATCTACATAAATTAACATATATTTAAGTGTATTTTACGACCGGGCAACGCCAGGCGACGTGCTAGTATATATATATATATATATATATATATATATATATATATATATATATATATATATATATATATATATATGAGTAGTTAAAAACCTTATTCTACTTTGAATGAGTTAAAAATAGACTTCGTTGTCTAGTTTGTTTGTTCTTTTCTCTACCTTTCAACCTCTTTCCCAAAGAAGAGACGTAACAGGCATTCCTCTGCTTTATCGTTATTTTCATAGCAAGTGCTAATCTGAACTCCAATCTATGGTACCCCCTCGCCAAACTTTCACGAAAAACACTCGTCTAACTGAAACCACTATCAATAATTTCCTCCACTCTTTATCTGTGTCAAAATCTAAACGTAGATTCCATTAACAAAGCTTCTTTCTTAGAACTGCACGCCAGTGGAACTCTCTTCCTTTCTCCTGCTTTCCAACTGACTGTTCTCTTTCGGCGGAGGAGAAATCCTTCACGACTGAGACAATTTTTTATTTTTGTACCTTTTCTCCACGTTAAAAAAACGACCCTGGTGTCTAACTCTGTCCCGTGGGGGAGGCATAGTAAATAGGTACAATATAATCGTCTTCAAGTCCAATGTAAACAAGTTCTTGATGAGCCGTTCCCCTTAAGTAATCCAATTTACCAAATTTCCATTATAAACAATTACTACGATATTGTCCCATTGACTACTCTACACTTTTTACCTCTTATCCTCGAGTGATTCCCGGGGATTGATAAGTGGTGACTTGTTCGTAAAAAAAAGTCGGATCTATATAACTGGTGTATATAATAGTTGTCTAATGTTTTTGCAACATCTATATAATTTCTAGTTTCACTTTTGTCAAATAGGTGCGAAATCATAGACACGCGTTTAGTTTAATATGACAACATACAGAAGCACAACATGACTAACTTAGCGTACAAACCGACAGACATAAGTGAAGTAACGAGTGGTTAGCATTGAGATGTGCAGTTTTCTTCTTTTTTTTTTTTAACAAGGTCACCACTTATCAAGGCTCGGAAGCCACTCAGGGTTGGTTGGTTGGTTGTTTTCGTTTTACGGCATATCAACCCTTTTCGGGATATTTAATGCCGAATCCAAAGATTTTGAAGAAAACATTTTTAATAGAATATATTTGTTGTTTTCAAGTCGGTTTCTATTTAACCCATAGTTGGAACCCTAACAGGTACTACCACTCCGGGTCAGAGTGGACCTGGGAGCAATGGTAATTCAAGGGTGGCTCCACACTCCCCAAAGCCTGCAAGCTGGGGCCTCACCACTGGATATAGTTTAAGGTCATATCCAGTGCCCCCATTGAGGGACTTTTACCCTCTGCATGGGGGGCAGTCGGTGTATTCTAATGCCCCACCGACAGGGCCGAAGCCACAAGGATAAGGGTGATTGCATGTACAGTACGTTGTACGTTAGTGTTGAGATTTCATAAAATGTCTACTTAAGGGGGCGGTTCATCAGGAATTTGTTTACGTTGGATTTGAAGACATCCAAGTTGTAGTCAGGTGGGAAACAGGCAAACGGAACAGAGTTCCACTGGCGTGCTGTTCTAAGAAAGAAGCTTTGTTCATGGAATCTACGTTTTGATTTAGGCAAAGATAGAGAGTGGGGAAAATTTTTGACAGTGGCTTCAGCTAGACGGGTGTTTTTCGTAAAAGATTGGCGAGGGGGGACCAGAGATTGGAGCTCAGACAAGCACTTGCCATGGAAATAATGGTAAAAAAAAAGACAGGCTCGCAACGTCTCTTCTGTGGGAGAGAGGTTGCAGGGAAGAGAAAAGGGCATCCCCACTAAGCCACAGAGTATATTTTGTACTCTGTCAAGGCAGGATAGGCTATGTTTAGCAGTATTCCATCCTTGGACGTACTTGGCTTTTATATAGATAGAGAATTGCATCTTTTATTTATATTTCATAAATCGGAATTCTATTGTTCTTTCGTTTTGCGTTTTACTGTTACATGATAAAAGGGCTGTCCCTTTTTCATGTAAATAAAAAAAAATAGGGAATTAGTTAAATGTAAATATAAAATAGGATAGTCAAGGATTCGAACTTGCGAAGCTAGATTTGGAATTGAAAATTCCAATCATAAGTTAAAATAAATACAGAATGTTATTGAAATAAGGAATTGCAATTGTTTAGCTTACATATCTGTATATGGAAAAGGAATGCAATAATGAAATTTGTTTCTGTTAAGAAATTTAATCGTCAATTGAAATTGTAAACACATTTTGTAAAAAATGTTATTTGAAAAATAGGTTACTGAACTCGTGTCAAGTTTGGCAACGTGACGCATAACACCAACGTGCTTTATGAGCACATGTTTAATCATGCGATGACGTGACGAGTTCTCAATATAGGTAGAGTTTTTAGATGTAGTCTGAGAGTCTGGAAGAATAGTCAGAGTCAGAGAGAAGCAGAGAGGTTTAGACCGATTCTCCGTTAGAATCAAGACACCCTCTAGAAGTGAGAGGGTTTTAGAAATAACCATGTAAAGAAACTTTGAATTCCTCAAGAGAAATCATGGACCGGTCATGAAATAAAGGACGTCATCAACTTTGTGTATCTGCGTCTTCTGTGTTCATCATTACAACGAGAAAGGTAACGTGTTTATATTATATGCACAACTGTCAAAACGTAAATGTCAAACGACCTATCTCTCGGTCTATCTATCAAGATATTCATAAATCTCCTCTCATTGAATTGGTTCTCTTGTAGTAACATGTACACTGTCTATTATATATATATACAGAACTGTCTCTCTCTCTTTATATGTACTCTGTCTCTATATCTCACCAATGTATCCATTTCTTACAACATGAACATCTTAAGACATATGAACACTCAACACATGAACACTCTTAAGACTACTCTATCACTCTAAGACTAACACAAACATGAACAACAACAAATAACATCAGTTCTCTTCGAATAAGAATTACATACAAATATATACGAATATTTGGTGCCGTATTTGGTACTTCTAAAAATACTACCCACCACATAACATTACGCCATTTTTAATCCAGATTAAAATGTTGGATATCCCACTGTAACTGGTTTTAGGTTATTTTCCATGATCCCAAATTTCGATCGGAATGTAGGTTGAAGTCACCGCTAAGCAGTCTGCGATCTCTGGAATTGCATGTTACCCGTCACTTATTCAACACACACACACACACACACACACACACACACACACACACACACACACACACACACACACACACACACACACACACACACACACACACACGTATAGACACGAGAGTATTCACAAAAATCTGCACTGTATTGAATCGTCTACTTGTAAATAAAGCATTTAATACGAGAATTGCTCCAAAAGTAATGCCTCCTATTATTTTTACCCCCTCACAAGTGTTATAATGACTGAACTTATGCATTCATAACCTGAAAGTTTCATTTCGCTGTTGCAGATATTGGCGGTGTGAGACTCTAAGAAAGCAAACCCTGTCACGGACATGCGTCAGAAGCAAAGATGCGTCATTGAATTCCTAGGAAAAGTGCACTGAGAATGGTGGTGACTACGTAGAAAAATAAATTCTGAGGCACAAAAGATCGGTCGGTTTCATGGTACTGCTCCTGTTTTTATAGTTCTTCAACTTGTTATGTTTAAAGTAAGATGTTTTACGTTTGGAACGACCCTCATATATATATATATATATATATATATATATATATATATATATATATATATATATCTGTGTGTGTGTGTGTGTGTGTGTGTGTGTGTGCTAGGTGCCTTAAATAAGTTTCCAGACTTTTTTGTACAGGCATTTAAAATTGTCATAGACTCCTGAAAATTCAGTATGATATTGCTATACATCTTATGAGATGACCGACCAAGTTTTATGATTTCAAGTTCAAATGAACAGCTACAGCAGGAATTGGAATACACTCTACTAAAGTCTAATTACTACAGCTAGTGAATTTCAAAAATGCTATCTGGACGTGCGGACACTTTAGAAGAATGATATGCAATAACATTTTGTTTTAAACTTAGAAAAAATGCCACAGAAGAGTATGGAATGCTTCAGACTGCTTTTGGACCATCTTGCATGAATCGAGCAACAGTTTTTGAGTTGTATAAGAGATTCAAGGAAGGCAGGGAGTCTGTGAGGGATGATGAGAAGTGTGGGAGAAGTAAGGATGTCAGAACACCAGAGTTGATTGGCCAAATAAAGAATTTCATGGATAAAGACTGATAAGTTGATTGATCAAATAAAGAATTCGTGTGTCTATAGAGACAATAAGTGTTTGATATCACAATTACCCACAATTATTCACGAGGTAATAAACACGAGGAAGATTTGTGTGAATGCATCAGCTTACAACTCTATCCTAGTCGCAAACTATTTGACCAAGATGGGCATCAAGACAGTTCCTCATCCTGCCTATAGTCCAAACATTGCTTCCTGTGACTTTTGGTTACTCTTCAAGCCCAAGAAAAAACCTTAAAGGCTGTCGTTGTGAGATAATTGAGGAAATGAAAGAGGTTGTAACGAGGGTCATTGACACGTTCACACAAGAGGACTTCCATGGAACCTCACAGAAGTTGTTGGAACGACAGAACAAGTGCATTGTAGCCGAAAGAGATTACTTTGAAGGGGACTACAGTTTGTACTATCAATAAAACTGCCTATACGAGTTTTACTATCAATAAGACTGCCTATACGAGTTTTACTATCAATAAAACTGCCTATACGAGTTTTACTATCAATAAAACTGCCTATACGAGTTTTACTATCAATAAAACTGCCTATACGAGTTTTACTATCAATAAAACTGCCTATACGAGTTTTACTATCAATAAAACTGCCTATACGAGTTTTACTATCAATAAAACTGCCTATACGAGTTTTACTATCAATAAAACTGCCTAATACGAGTTTTACTATCAATAAAACTGCCTATACGAGTTTTACTATCAATAAAACTGCCTAATACGAGTTTTACTATCAATAAAACTGCCTATACGAGTTTTACTATCAATAAAACTGCCTAATACGAGTTTTACTATCAATAAAACTGCTTATACGAGTTTTACTATCAATAAAACTGCCTAATACGAGTTTTACTATCAATAAAACTGCCTATACGAGTTTTACTATCAATAAAACTGCCCATACGAAAAAGCGCCTTGAAACTTATTGAAGGCATCTCGTATAAATTTCTAACTGTATACTAAATTATTCGTTCATAAATCGCTTGAGCCTAGTTTCACATATAGAAGTTGCATGCACACCGCATTTATCATTTTTATCCAACTCGGTTTAACATTTGGTTAAATTCAAGTCAACAGTACTTGAAATCTCTATATCTACCACCGGAGATTCAAACGATTAAATCCTGTAACTTTAAAAATTTTAGTACTTCCTTCTGTTATCTTATCATTAATGAACAATATAATATTCATCGGATAAACCAAAACTTACATTAAGGACCGTAAACTTGACGGCATTTGAAATATACTTTCCTTAGACCAAACTATGAAATATTTAAAGATATTGGAAGGACCGAGGCCACGATTATTGTTTTTTAAAGGTAGGGCTGTGTTATGCAATTCAAAGTCTACTTATGCATGTCTAATCACTGTTTGCTATATAACATCTGATAATTTTCTCCTATAGTTAAAATTCTAGCCTGGGTGCCCAGCGTTGCCCGGGTGTTTGGAGGTGTGTGTTGAGCAAAAGAAAAAACATTTTTAAAGTGGTAGGAGGCAGGCAGGCTCGAACCCGTACCGCGAAGAAGGAAAAGAACGTAAAAAAAAGCGTGGCGTCTTTGCTGGTACGACCATCGCCAAACCGGAAGTGGAGAAGGTTTAAATTAAGGCTAGTTAATCGAAAAGAGGGGGATGACTTTCGAAAATATCGGCAAAAAAATGTCACCTCCTCTTGTAGAAAAGTGCCCAGTTGAGGGTGAAGGAATAAATGTCTTCTTGCCAATTTTTTGATATTTCTCTTCTGAAAGGTCGAGCTTCAAAACGATATCGATCTCATAATTATCCGTCACCTCTGTCAAAAGTTTTAGGCATACATACATACATACATACATACATACATACATACATACATGCATGCATGCATACATACATACATACATACATACATGCATACATACATACATACATACATACATGCATACATACATACATACATACATGCATACATACATACATACATACATACATACATTTAAACAGACAGGTGAGATTTATAGATAAATTAAAAAATTTTTTTCAAATTTTCGAATGAGAAAATATTCATCTTCAGGAAATTTGACAGGTTGTTCTTTTGTTTTTGTTTTGCTTTTTCTTCCCTTTCTTCCTCTTAAATGCCATGGTGGAGGTGGTAATCCCTAGCATGATTTCAGATATATATATATATATATATATATATATATATATATATATATATATATATATATATATATATGTATATATGTATATATATATATGTATATGTATATATATATGTATATATATGTATATATATATATGTATATATGTATATATATATATATATATATATATATAAATATGTATATATATATATATATATATATATATATATACCATAATGTTTTCTCCTTTTTTGACAAGAAGAATTTAGCCTCAAAATACCAAAGGATGATCATGGATGAAACCAGGACACCTTATGAAAAGGGTTACCTGAGAATAGCGTGCTTGTGATGATTTTATTGCTTCTGCAGCAAAGCTCAAGGAGCCGTTGCCCATTTTCATTTACCCCTCGAACTCCAAACTTTCCGGTCCTGGATATGACCTTGAACTATATCCGATGGTGAGGCCCCAGTTTGCGGGCTTTGGGGAGTGTGGAGCCACCCTTTAATTGCCATTTCTCCCAGGCCCACTCTAACCCGGAGTGGTAGTACCTGTTAGGGTCCCAACTATGGATTAAATAGAAACCGACTTGAAAAAAAAAAAAACAAAAACAAAAAACAAATATATTCTATTAAAACAATTGTTTTTCAAAATCACTGGATTCGGCATTAAATAACCTGAAAAGGGTTGATATGCCGTAAAACAAAACCAACCAAACTTTCCGAGGCATTATGGCCAGTTTACTAATCAGCCCCAACACGAGCATTCATATTCCCAAGCAACACTGTGCATTCTTTCTGAGAGCATGTTCTTAGCTTTTCCTCTAATTGCTCATAGAAGACATGGGGAGATTTTTTGTCACTAAGCCTCCAGGGAACCTCACAAGTTATTTTTAAGGAGAGATCCCTGATGACCTGTGTGAAAGCTCGTTGAGAACGGATAATAAATAAATAGTAATAATAATAGCAACAACTTTAGCCAAGATCAAAGTGCAGTACCTGTTCAGATGTTACACTACAATTTTTTGTTTTCGGTTAATGGAGTAGAAATCCATCACGACTGAGAAAATTTATATATATTTGTTCCTTTCTCCACGTTAAAAAAACAACCTTGATACCTAACTGTGCCCTCGTGCGGAGCCAAAGTAAATAGGAAATATAAGACTAATTAAATAATGATACTAATGATAACGGTAACAATTATAATAAGAATAATAAAATAATAATAATTACTATTATTATTTAATAATACTAACAACTATGATAAGTATTTTATACATAGTTATTCTTTTTGTTTCTTTCTTGCCATGTTGTGAAGTTGAAAAAGTTTGAGTTTTACTCCGAAATATATTTAAATTATAAATTTCAAACAAGTAAACTATTTGTTTATTTTCATAATATTGCGTTGTAATTTGGCTTTCAAGCACACTTGATGCTTATATTTTATTTTATTCAAATTAAATCAACGCTTCTATAACGGAACTCACAGCACAGGTATATATATATATATATATATATATATATATATATATATATATATATATATATAGTAAGTTATGAAAACATATATGGCAATTAAGCTACACAGATTATTCCGCGTTTAAATTTCATAAGAATTCTCACGAAAATGAAACACAGAATATTCTATGTAGCTTAATTGCCATATATATTTCCATAACTTATGACCTAGCTCTACTTGTGTATTGAGCACTATTGAAGTTAATACTGAAAATTTATGCATAAATTATATCTTCGTATATTAATTTATGTGATTAAATGAAGTAATCATATATATATATATATATATATATATATATATATATATATATATATATATATATATATATATAAATGTAAATTTGGTTCGTTACAAAAGAATAAAACCATATTTCTACGTTACCAATTTATTTGAAATTTTCAGACAACCCATCTTTAGAGTCGAGGTATGTTTTTATGTTATTAAAATAAATTTACCTCGCGAATTATTAAAATATTAAATAAAATAAATATATTTTTTTAACCGTTACTGTGAATCTGTTCTGTTGATAAAACTGAACTTCCGGTTCGATTCATTTCACAGCCACGAATTGACGAAAGATTTCATTTTCTGTTAACTCGATAAGTAAAAAAAAAACAAAAAAAAACATAATTCATTTGTTTATCTTCCAAATTTTTTAATTTACACATCTTTTCTTTATTATATAAGGCCAAAAAAGAAAAAAGTTTGTCGCTTGCTATGCTAAAACAAAGTTTTTTGTTTTTTATTTTTCTAATTTCAAAATATGTTGCACCATTATTGTGATGTTTAATTTGCAGTATATTTCAATTTAACTTTTATTATAAAAAGTTCGAGTTTATGATTTGTTTCCTGCAAAAAAAAAAAATACCCTCTCTGAAAAAAACAGGCAAAACTAGCTGATAAAATATGTAAGCCTTCTGGGGAGCTAACCCCTTCAATATAATTCCAGAAAGATATAGTGAGAAAACACGGAACATTTTATATATTGAATATACTATATTTATAATTTTTTTATTGTAGGATTCTCCTGATCTCGCGGGTTTTTTAAAAATCTCAGTTGAAAACATTGCATCACTAAAAAAACACTACAGGCTTGTGTTTACAATATCGGTAAATTTTCAATGGGTTTAATTACATGATTATTGATGATGTAACCATGTGATTTAAATTTAATTTAAATTAACCTCACGTGGTCGCAAAATGAATGCCGACGCTCAAAGTGTATACACATTTTGACTCCTCCCTTTACTTAAAAATTCACCAAAATCAGGAAATTAACGAATTTTAATGAAAATTGCAGTATTTTTCAAATAATGATCGCAGAATATAATGGACTAATTATTTTTACTTAACTCTTAGTGAAAATATTTTATTTTGTTTAAACAAAACATATCTTTACTAAAGTTATGGTTTTCAGTAGTAAATAAAAAACGCAAGAATTTATTTTTGCTTTTTTTTAAAGCATCGTAATTTGTAACAATAAAAAATAATTTTTACAGTAACATTACGAAAAAAGCCCCTAAAGTCCGTATTAATGAATTCGATATAACTCGAAGAAAAATGAATTCTCGCATACTATTCAGGAAATTAAAGATTCAATTAGATTCCCATTTCAGTCACCTAAATTATTTAGGGTGAAATGAGTTTAGGAATTTATAGCCAAACCTAAATATTTTTTAGTAAATATCCAGATACGCTACCACAGAACACCGACCACTCTAATTTGTTTGGGGGGGATGTGATGTTGAGGGGGGGGGGGGGCGCGCCTCAACATCACATCCGCCCCCCCCCTCGCGCCCCCAATGTACAAAGTAAAATCTTCGGAAAATGTTAAATGGTGTTCTAATTGGTAAATGTCGGTGTGTTACTTACGGAAAATTTGAAAATTCGATGTTCCAGGTTAAAAAAAAAAAAGCAGATAAATTACCCCCCCCCTACTCCAACTTGGTGTGCTTTCCTTTTCTTATTTTATTTCTTTTTCAGCTAATTTTAAATTTTCCACCCAAAAAGCGCTATAATGTATTTTTGAAAATTAGAAAATTCTATGTCCTGGAAAAAAAAAATCCCCCCCCCAACGTAGTTTGCTTGGTGAAGCCGTCGTTTATGCTACAGCGTGCATGCGCGTAGCATAAACGGAAGCTGCAAAATGGTGGAAAGAAGTTCGTGGGTTCAGGGGTAAATACCATGCAAACGGTAAATTTGCCCCAAGTTTGACTATCAGATTCGTTGTCAGCGA
The DNA here is from genome assembly GCF_053919585.1 of Euprymna scolopes. NCBI lineage: Eukaryota > Metazoa > Mollusca > Cephalopoda > Sepiida > Sepiolidae > Euprymna > Euprymna scolopes. Next base: position 25,281,234 of record NC_136516.1, on the reverse strand, counting down.
CCTCAGTTACCTGTAAAAAAAAAAATTAGAGTGGTCGGTGTTCTGTAGTAGCGTATCTGGATATTTACCTTTTTTTCTTGCTTAAAAAATAGCATTAATACAATAAGTTAGGTAAAATTAGCATAGAATGCTCTGCTTTACGGTTGTAAAAATGGAACAGAAATTTGAATTTCGTTCCCTTTTGAAATCGGTACATTACATTACGTCCAACTCATCGTTCACATTCGACACGTCAACTTTATAGCTTTTCGGGTATTCTGGCAAGGTTAAGGGTGTCTATTCCGAAAGCCGTTCTTAACATGGATAGATTGGTAGGTGTGTAAGAAATTTCGTGAAAAATAGTGAATAATTCCACCCCGTCTTTCCAAGCTTATAACTCCTCGAAAAATGTAATTCAAGCCCTAATTATTTTTCCAATTAAAGGAGCAAGGACCAAGGTTTCATTAAAAAAAAAAACAGAAAAAAAATATGTTTAAAAAAAAAAGGTTTTAACTTCGGACTTTACAGGTAAATTTCTAAAAAACACTACATTTTTGTTTTAAATTTGAATATATTATTTATTGACCTTTTCTCTTCAATTTGTGATATATAACACTTTGGTGAATAAATTATTTACTTTTTAATAGACATTTCAAAATGGGAGGCGTGAATTATTCTACCCCCTATCTTTCCAAGCTTATAACTACTCGAAAAATGTAATTCAAGCCCTAATTTTTTTTTCAATTAAAGGAGCAAGAATTAAAGTTTCATAAAAAAAACAAAAGAAAAAACAAACAACGTGGTTTAATAAAACAGGTTTTAAACTTCGAACTTTACAGGTAAATTTCTAAAAAACACTACTTTTTTTGTTTTAAATTTGAATATATTACTTATTGACCTTTTCTCTTCAATTTGTGATATATACAATTTTGGTGTGTAAATTAATTATTTACTTTTTAATAGACACTTGAAAATGGGGGGGGCGTGAATTAAAAAAAAACGTTTGTCTAAAATATTATATTCGGTTTATTGGAAAGAGCATAAAATTTCACATTGACCCTGAAAATATCGTAAAAATAGAATCAATAGAAAAATTTTGATAGATTTTTAAAGTTTAAAAATTGAAAAATATTGAGTTCGTAAAATTCATTACTGTTTTTTAAAAGATAAAAAAATATTTCTATTACTTTTAAAACAACTTTAATAGTTTATTTTGGAAGTATAACCCATAAAGAAAATAAACAACCCACTTTTAAAAGAGAAATTACGAGATTTTTATATTTTATTCGTAGTTTCGTGATAGGGGTGTAAAAAATTCCTACAAAAATTCTAATACATCTACTAGATTGGAGTGTTTATTCACTGTAAACGTACCCGACAACCTATAAATGGCGACATTTCCAATGTGAATGGTAAGCTGGACTTATGTAAAAAATAACAAAAAGATATACCAAACTGACTTTTTCGTTTAAAAATGGAATTATTTCCCTTTCGTTATTAACTTTTTTAAAAAAATTTTTGTTTTAATAAATATTTTGTGTTTTGTATACATAAAGTACAATTGTTGAATGTTACTGTTTTGATTATATTCGTTTGAAGGGGGGCACAATTAAAAAATTAAGAAAGATTAAAACGAAGCGAAATTTAAGTTTCCGTTCCATTTTTACAACAACCGTAAAACAGTGCATACTCAGCAAGTTTTATCGTAATTTATAAGCATATTGAGACACTAAATCAACATTTTATTTATTTTTTTTGCATAATTAATGATGGAAGTATTTTTCTGTTTATTTTCTTAACATCTGTTAAAAAAATAATTTGTACATTCTCTTGAAAAAAAGAATACAGCTTTTCTCTATTTTCACATGTGTTCTATTTTAACAAACTGAGCCACAGCAACGCGTGGCCGGGTACAGCAAGTATATATATAAAAATGTAATTCTTGGTTCGTTCAAAGTGAATAAAACCATATTTCTACGTTACCAATTTAATTGAAATTTTCAGAATATTTATCTGTAAAGTCAAGGAATGTTTGCATGCTATTAAAATTAATTAACATCGCAAATTATAAAAATATATTAAATAAAATAAAAATATTCCATTTTATTTCCGGTTTGCAGTCAATTCACGACGATTTGACGATTTCGAAGTAAAAATGTAATTCTTGGTTCGTTCGTTATCAATAAAACCATATTTGTACATTACCAATTTATTTGAAAGCTTCAGACAGGTTATTAAAATAAATTAACATCCCAAATTATAAAAATATATAAAATAAAATAAAAATATTTTTCTTAAATGCGAACCTGTGGTCAAATTTTATTTTCGGTAGAATGCACGTTGGAATGATTTCACTACGATTTGACGATTTGGCATGACAACATTTTCAGTGATACATCGCTAAGTATAAGCATCTCCTATTTTTACATTTTTTATTTCATTTGTTTATCCAAAATTTACATTTATAATTCATTTGTTTATTTCATCCATCAAAAAATAAGTTTTAATTTGTGTTTTTACGGCATCTCGCATTCCAAAATTCCATTTTTTTTTAAATTTAAATTCCAAGATTACATTTTTTTTTAATTTAAATGTCAAGTGTTTAGATTAAATCCAAGCCTACCTAAAATAAATTTATTTAATTCTTAAAAATATTAATAAATAAAAAATAGCATCCATTTGCTTCGATCAATTTCATTTGCTTTAAAAACTTACTGCATTTTTTGCCCCTCCCCCATTTTTATTCTTCCTCACGTGTTACAGGTGATTCTTGGTAAGTTTCTTTCTGTAAATCTGTCTAAATAACTTCATATTTGAACTTATCTCGAATTACAAGATTTAAAAAATATTTTGTTTTTCTTACCACTTTCCGGCAATTTGTGCTAATTCATTTGCTGTTTCTTTTTCTTTTTTTTGCAGTCAATCTTATTTCTACATTTTTGTACGGCATCTCGCATTCCAAAATTCCATTTTTTTAAAAATTTAAATTACAAGTTTTTTGATTAAAGCCAAGCCTACCTAAAATAAATTTGTTTAATTCTTAAAAATTGTTTCGATCGAATTCATTTGCTGTAAAAACTTACAGCATTTTTTCTTCCTTACGTGTTTCTTTCCGTTTATTTTTTATTTATTTTTTATTTTTATTCTGATATTCAACAAATTCCTTGGTAAGTTTCTTTTTTTCCATAAAAATTCATTTGCTGTTTTTTTTTCATTCAATCTTATTTCTACATTTTTTACGGCATCTCGCATTCCAAAATTCCATTTTTTAAAATTTAAATTCCAAGATTACATTTTTTTAAACATTTAAATTCCAAGTGTTTTGATTAAAACCAAGCCTACCTAAAATAAATTTGTTTAATTCTTAAAAATATTAATAAATAAAAAATAGCATCCATTTTTTTTTCGATCGAATTCATTTGCTGTAAAAACTTACCGCATTTTTTGTCCCCCCCCTGATTTTTTTCTTCACGTGTTTCAGGCGTTTCTTTCCGTTTATTTTTATTTATTTTTTTTTTTTACGAATTATTACTGATTCTGGACATTCAACAAATTCCTTGGTAAGTTTCTTTTTTTTCATAAAAATTCATTTCCTATTTTTTTGCAGTCAATCTTATTTCTACATTTTTTTACGGCATCTCGCATTCCAAAATTCCATTTTTTTAGTTAAATTCCAAGATTACATCCATTACGAATTATTACTGATTCTGGATGGATATTATTCAACAAATTCCTTGGTAAGTTTCTTTCGGTAAATCTGTCTAAATAACTTCATATTTGAACTTATCTCGAATTATAGGCGTTAAAAATTATTTTGTTTTTCTTACCACTTTCCGGCAGCCCACTTTTTTCCAGATACATTTATACTTATTTGTGCTGACTATAGCATTCATTTTTCCCCATGAAAATTAATTTGCTGTTTCCTTTTTTTTCCCTTTTTTTTTTGCAGTCAATCTTATTTCTACATATTTTTACCCCCATAAATTTTCTTTTTTCAACTTTCACGTGCATTTAGAAATTGTACGATTATACTTTAACAATTCAAATAGTTTTTACACATAAATCTTTCTTTCAACGTTGTCCAACAATATTTATTCCTTACCGTTTTCCGGTGTTTTGTGGGGGCATTACTATATTGCTATTGCAATTATTTCAATTTTTTGCTTTCTGCTTTTTCTACAGATTTTTTAAACGATTTATTAATTATTCTTAAAATCTTATAACATTACAATAAAGATTACATCTTCTTAAAATGATTTTTGCTTTTTGTGTTATGGAAATCAATACCATTTTCTTACTCACGTGCATATAGCGTACGAGTCATTTGTTTACTAAACACTTGGCCTTACATAACGATACAGCTGTTGACTGGCCAAACAATTGATTATATTGCGATATCTATCAAGCATATATTTTTCTTCAGTCTCCTCTTTTTTTCAGATTGTTTAATTAAAAAATTGCAGAAACAAAGAATCAAACCTACTTGGACGCAAACAAAATTACAGAATTACCATAAAAAATTGGCATTACTTGGCCATACAGGCAAATAAATTGAGAAATCACTCAAACAAATATTTTTTAGACTTCTCTTTCTTCAGATTCCTCAATTAAAAACAGGCATTAAAACATAAAACAATTTTAAAACTAAATTCATTTCTCCAAATCTATTTGGACACAAAGAAAACTACAGAACCACATAGAAAGCTAAATTGGCCTTAATTGACCATACAGCTCAATTGCCAATAAGCAAAAAACGAAGAAGAAAAATATAACAAATAAAAAAAATTGCTCCAAATCTATTTTGAAGCATAGAAAGGATTTTCAGATTCCTCAATTGAAAATAAGCAAAAAAAAAAAATATTTTTACAAATCTATTTGTAAGCAAGGATAATTACTGAACCATATGCAAAAAATGCCTTAATTGACCATACAGATCTCGACAGATAAATAAATTGAGAAATCAATCAAGCCAATACTTTTTTTCAGACTTCTCTTTTTTCAGATTCTTCAATTAAAAATAAACAACAAAACACTTTTTTAAAAAATATATTTCTCCTTATCTATTTAGCCGCAAATAAAAAAATTGGCCTTGTTTGACCATACATTTGTCGACAGGCCAATACATTGAGAAATAAATAAAAAAATATCTTTTTCAGATTTCTCTTTTTTCAGATTCCTAAATTAACAATAAGCAAAAAGAAAATTTGGGAAAAAATTATTTCCAAATCTGTTTGGATACAGGAAGTACAGAACTACATATAAAATAATTGGCCTTATTTGACGTTACAGCTCAATTAAAAATAAGCAAAAAAGGAAAATTAAAAAAAAATATTTCTACACATTGTGCTTATTTGAACATAAGTTCTCAATAGGCTAATTATTTGAGAAAACAATCGAGCAAATATTTTTTCATACTTCTCTTTTTTCAGATTCCTCAAATAAAAATATGCAAAAAATTACAAAAAATCATTTCTACAAATCTATTTTGACGCAAAGATAACTACAGGACTACAAACAAAGAAAATGAAATTGCTCTTAATTGACCGTACAGCTCAATTAACAATAAGCAAAAGAAATAAGAAGAAAAAAAAAACAAATAAAAAAAATATTGCTTCAAATCTATTTTGAAGCTATATAAGAAATTTCAGATTCCCCAATTGAAAATAAGCAAAAAAAAAAAAAAAAAATTACAAAAATCATTATTTCTACAAATCTATTTTGACACAAGGAAAACTACATGACTACAAACAAAGAAAAAGAAATAGCTCTTAATTGACCATACACTCAATTGCCAATAAGCAAAAAAAAAAGAAAAAGAAAAATATAACAAATTAAAAAAAAAAATTGCTCCAAATCTATTTTGAAGCAAAGAAAGGATTTTCAGATTCCTCGATTTAAAATAAGCAAAAAAAAAAAAAAGAAAAATATTTCTACAAATCTATTTGTAAGCAAGGAAAATTACTGAACCATATGCAAAAAAAAGGCCTTAATTGACCATACTCATTAATCATTTCACCAAACGGAACCACAGCAACGCGTGGCCGGGTACAGCTAGTATATATATATATATATATATATATATATATATATATATATATATATATATATATATATATATTACAAGTAGAACAGAGGAAGGGAATTCCAAAGTTTCGCAGTTATGTTAGAATCCCTTTCCGACACTTAGGGACCTCTCAACAGTGAAAGGGTGGGTTTTTGCTGCTTGTCGGGTTACTCGGGAGTATATACATCGATGATGCATAAGTGTAATGAGTTCGTCAGAGCACATTCCATTAAAGTACTTG
>NC_136516.1:25219950-25269950 GCF_053919585.1 Euprymna scolopes | reverse complement strand
AATAAATAAATAAACAAACAAATAAACTAACAAATAAATAAATAAATGAACAAATAAACAAATAAATAAACAAACAAACAATAAATAAATAAACAAATAAATAAACAAATAAATAAATAAACAAATAAAGAAACAAATAAATAAATAAATAAATAAACACATAAATAAATAAATAAACAAATAAATAAACAAACAAATAAATAAACAAACAAATAAATAAAGAAATAACTAAGTAAATAAAAAATATATAAATAAACAAACAACTAAATAAATAAACAAATAAATAAACAAACAAATAAATAAACAAACAAATAAATAAGTAAATAAATAGGCTAAAATTACAATAAACTCTATTCTATTAAATTATTCTATTAATTCATAATGCTATATTAATGGGTAGAATAAAAATATCTTATTTTTCGGATTAAAACAACAAAAATAATTTGATGTTATTAAAATCAATAATGCAAGTATAATTTTAAATTCTCTTTCCCCTCCATTCGTTCTCTTTCTCTATCTCATATATATATTAGACAGTACTGTATGTGGATTACTATATATATATATATATATATATATATATATATATATATATATATATATATATATATATATATATATATATACTAGCAAAAGTACCCGTCGTTGACTGGGTTCAAAAACAGCCTACAGAAAATGAACTCTGATTTATGAAAGTATGATAGGTTATGAAAAGGAAGGGTTGTAACTTTGGTTTGAATTTGGGGGTATTAAAACCAAAGCAATATATGATGAAAGTAAAAATAAAATAGATAAACCCCATCATTTATTATACCATACCTGTTCACACTGAAACACTTATCACAATATGTTGTGGATCTATATTAAAAAAACCTTGTTAAACTTTGTGACATATTTTCATTCTATGGGGGTCAGGTGCGAACGAACACCGCATATTTTATTATACCATATTTCTTCAAACTGAAACATCATTATCAAAGTATACTTACGCAGATAGATATGAAATGTCTTTATTAAAGTTTGTGCCTATTTCCATTCTATGGAGGACAGGCGCGAACGCAGACCCCACAGTTTTATTATACCATCCCTATTTAAGTTAAAACATACTTATCAAAGTATTATTATGTACATCTATATCAAAAACACTTGTAAACGTTTTTTTTTTAATTTTTAATTTTTTATTTCCATACTTTGTGACCAGGCGCAAACGCAGACTCCACAATTTTAATGAACCACCGTTCTGCCAGATCAAACATACCTGTGTCTCGATACATCTTCTATCATTATATGTAATCAGTTTTTTTTTAAATAGTCAACCATATAGGAGCCTATTGGTGACCACACACACACACACGCACACACACACACACGCACACACACACACACATATTCAGCTTTATATTATAGATATATGATTTTCAGAATATGAGAAGTTATATATAATAAATTCCACAGCCAAACAACGTCGCAGACAACAAGAGACATGACAGTCAAACAAACCGGAAGTCGAAGACTCGAGTTTCACCCTCATTTGGACTCATCAGTGACACACATCCGAACTCGGGTTTCGAATCCTGAGTTCGGATGTGTCTGACTGATGAGCCCAAATGAAGGCGAAACTCGAGTCTTCGACTTCCGGTTTGTTCACTGTCATAGCTCTTGTGGGCTGCGACGTTGTTTGGCGGTGGAATTTATTATATATATATATATATATATATATATATATATATATGTGTGTGTGTGTGTGTGTGTGTGTGTGTGTGGGTGTGTGTGTGCGCGTGTTTCTAGGTATATATATGTGTGCGCGTGTGTGTTGGAGAAAAACCTTAGTAAAGTGCTCGATTATAAAGAAAAATCCATATAAGATCAGAAAATCAATTTTCAAATCCAAAAAACAAAAAAGGAGATAAATATCTGGTTCCTATTCTGGACTCTTTCAGGTTTATATGGAGTCCAGCATAGGAACCAGCTACTTAAATTGATAATGCAAAATAACATTTACAAATTCTGTCTGACTGTCTGTCTCTCAGTCTGTCCGTCTGTCTTTCTGTCGGTCTATTTCTCTCTCTCTGTATGTATATATATATATATATATATATATATATATATATATATATATATATAGAGAGAGAGAGAGAGAGAGAGAGAGGGGGGAGAGAGGGAAGACAACCGCTACAGTAAAACCGACAAATGTAGGGGAGTCGACCGAAGCAGAAAAACTGACAAATGTAGGGAAGATAACTGAAGAAGCAAAACCGAAGCTGCTTGCCAGGATACTATATATGCAAATGTAGGCAAATCTGCGCATATTTTATTGGTTTGAAAATATAGGTTTCCTTTTACGAATTGTCATAAAATTTTAATCATAGACTAGTATTATAATCCCCAAAAATCCTTCAAAATTTCATGTAGTTTCGTCCTATAGAACCAAATATTTCATTTTGGCTACCAGTATGGATATATCTATGTATTAATGGCCTGGCAAGACCACAGTGGCGACAGCCGATGCAGCAAAACCGACAAATGTAGGAAAGACAACCAAAGCAGCAAAACCGACAAATGTAGGGGAGACAACCGAACCAGCAAAACCAATGCTTCCTGCCAAGACACTATATATACAAATGTAGGCAAATTTGGACATATTTTATTGGTTGTAAAATAAAGTGTTTTGTTACCAATTGTAATAAAATTTTAATTATAGAATAGTATCATAATCTTCTAAAGTCTGCAAATTTTCATGTAGTACTGTCTTATAGATCCAAAGATATGAATATTTCAATATTCAATTTGGCTATGATATAGATATATGGATCCATATATAGATATACCGCCTTTTTTTGTCAATTTTATAAGTTTGAAATCTCAGTAATCAGAATTTAGCCAATGAAGGTCATCCATTTGACTGTTGCTGATACCTTCATACACGCTCATATGAAATTGCCATCACCTACGAGTCCTTAATGTGATCATCCGCCTGCACACACGTTCTTTTCTTATAATCTGTTTTCTCCTTCTTTGCTAGGACGTCACCTCGCATACGCCTCGGTCATTTGCATACAGCTGCCATACACGCATACGCGCTCTGTTACGCATTTATCAAGAAGTGTTGTTACGTCTGAATATTGCAAAAGCCAAAATGCGTCTTCTGGTATTTATCTGTCTGCTTTCATAATATCGACCGATTCCTTACGACTGTCGATTTTGGATTAAAACTGCTTATCTAATAATTTTATATTATAGAGATCTTCACGTACGAATTAACATTGCTAACGCCGCCTGCTTTTGTAGTGAATAAGAAATATTTTGAAAACATTTCTTATAAAAATGTTAGAAGGTTACATATAATTATATTGCCTTTATATATGACATGTTTGAATTTTTTGCATAATATTATTAGGAAGAAACAAACAAATGCAATTATATCAACGTTTCCATCAGCCCTGCATCGATACCATCTTCAACATTCACTGGAATTAGCAGGCTCAAATCAGCAATAGTGAGGCCATGCTGCTGAAATCACAACTACACTGATTTGGCCACATCTCCAGGATTGAAGACCACTGCTTTCCCAAAATCAACTTGCATGGCGAACCTTCCACTGCGCACCACCATAAAGAAGTACCAAAGAAACGGCACAAAGACTGTTTGAAGAAATCTCTTGGTGTCTATCACATCGACTACCGCCAGTGGTCAACCCTTGCAACGGATCGAAATGTTTGGCAGCGCACTATCCATCAAGCAGTCTTTTCCTTCGAGAACACTCGGCGACTTGTCTGAAGGACAGAAGACGCAGGAGGAAGGAGCACCAACTAGCCCTAGGTCTTGCCCCAAATCCAAACCCTAACCGGCAAGCTGTTGCGAGCGAGCCTGCTAATCCCGCATTGGATTCGTCAGCCACGAGCGTGTCTACATAAAACATGGACAAGCCCCTTCCTAGATCTTCATTCGCGAAGCCAAGATATGATATTGCAGAGAACTTCACATTCGAATTAACATTGCTACCTACCCCACCTTCGTTATGGGTAAGAAATATTTTGAAAATATTTCTTACAATGTAAATGTTAGAATGTAAATTTTTCCAGAATTCCACTGATAATTAATTAGAATGCCTTTCTTATTCCAACTAGCACCGCCTTAATTTTCGTGTGGCACGTTTGGATTTTTCTGGCTTCTTGCGTAATTTTCTGAAGTAAGGAAGAAGCAAACAAATAAAGCGGACAACAAATATTAGGACTCTACTGACGAATGCATCTTTAGTTGACCTTTGACAACTAAAGATGCATTCGTCAAATAAAAAAGTTACTAGCCGAACCCACGTGACTTTTGGAATATGACATCTTTTTTGTTTTGTATTCCTGCACGTCACCAATTGAAAACGAATAAAGAAAAGTTATAAGCTTTTATACTTTTCGTATTCTTTTTTCGTACATTTCCATTCATATATATATATATATATATATATATATATATATATATATATATATATATATATATATTTATATATATGCGCATGTATAAATATATATATATATATATAAATATATATATATATATAAATATATATATATATATAGTTTTACTCATTTAGAACTGCTTTAAAGCTTCACCGCTCATTCATTTTGCAACCAAACTTTCAACCAATTTTTACAGTTCAGAGGTCACCTTCTCAGCTATATCTTGAAATAAAAATTTTCAATTTTCGTTCATTAAAACAAAAGTTATAATAAAATTACTGGTGTTCAAAAGTCCTCAGAATTAGTAAGGACGATTTCTTCTGATTGGCTGTTGATTACCATAGCAACTTTTTCGTTGTCGACTCCTCCATAACAAGAATGTCGCTTGTATGCCATCTTACTTGGGTTACATAGAAAGAGTTAACAAAAGTGATACTCTTTGCCGTATTAGGGCTGATAATATTTCGCTTACGATGTCGCCCGTTAATTCTGTTTTCCCTCTCCTTTCTGTTATTTACTTAATTACGCCTTTGATTTGATTTCTTTATTTAGTCAATTTAAGAAGTTGGTAATCATTTTTTATGCATTGTTGACAATGCGAATGATTTTGAACACAAAAAAGAAAATATTATTTCAAATCAAAGCCTGGAAAAATCGTGGTTTGGTTGTTTAATAGTGAATTTGTCAAACACTAAATTTTATATTATTGTTCGGTATTTTGAACCTCCTTTATTTGTTTGGCATCATCTTATAAAAATTTGCTTAGGATCGTTCTATAAATATTGACCCAATATTTATTTGGACTTTATCTTTACGGTATTATACTATCTGTAATGCTTTTTTTTTACACAGTGATCACCACTTATCAAGGCCCGGAAGCCACTCAGGGATAAGGGTTATTGCAAGTGCATTACGTTAGTGTGGAGATTTGATGAAGTGTTTACTTAAGGGGGCGGTCCATTAGGAATTTGTTAACGTTGGACTTGAAGACATCCAAGTTGTAGTCCGGTGGGAAACAGGCAGACGGAACAGAGTTCCACAGGAATGCAGTTCTAAGAAAGAAGCTTTGTTCATGGAATCCGCGTTTTGATTTAGGCACAGATGTAGAGTGGGGGAAATTTTTCACAGTGGATTCAGCTAGACGGGTGTTTTTCGTGAAAGATTGGCGAGGGGGGACCAGAGATTGGAGTTCAGACGAGCACCTGCCATGGAAATAACGATAAAACAAGGATAGGCTCGCAACGTCTCTTCTGTGGGAGAGAGGTTGCAGGGTACAGAAAAAAGCATCCCCCACTAAGCCACGAAGTCTATTTTGTACTCTGTCAAGGCAGGATAGGCTGTTTTTAGCAGCTCCTGCCCAGATATGGCAACAGTATTCCATCCTTGGATGCTACAGAATTGCAGTATTTCATTTAATATCTATCTATCTATCTATCTATCTATCTATCTCTTTCTTTCTCTCTCTCTCTCTCTCTCTCTCTCTCTCTCTCTATATATATATATATATATATATATATATATATATATATATATATATATATATATATAAGAGAAAGGAAATTAAAACTGTAAGTTGAATTTTACAATCAAAATTTATTGTTCGACTGAATACTCCAAAAACCAATTGTAAAGTTCAACTTACAATTTTAATAATTTTAATAAGCTCTACTCTCTATTGCGTATTGAGCTTTTTAAAATTTTCTATATATAAATACTGTTATTTATACTAGTTTGAAGTATACCATTGCGGATATCAGGTAAACACTACATCCCTTTGATTTCATTAATATATATATATATATATATATATATATATATATATATATATATATATATATATATATATATATATATATATATATAACAATCAAGTAATAGGAGAAGCTTACTAGATAAATGTAACTGTAAACTTCTAAGATAAGTATTAATGTTTATATTTATCCCCCGCCCAAAAAAAGCTCGATTAAACAGTAGAGCTTAATAACATGAGCATAAATAAAAACTGCAAATCGGAAATTTACATGTAAAGATTTATTTTTCGACAGAATACCTCCCATAAAATATCCTTATTCCACGGAGTTCAGAGAATAAAAACCTAATCTTATAAATAGTGGAATTAAAATTGGCTGGTTTTAGAATTTTCTGAAACTAACATTTTATGAAATTAACATTTTATGAAACTAACATTTTATGAAACTAACATTTTATGAAACTAACATTTTATAAAACTAACATTTTATGAAACTAACATTTTATTAAACAAGCATTTTATAAAACTAATATTTTATGAAACTAACATTTTCTGAAACTAACATTTTATGAAACTAACATTTTATGAAACTAACATTTTATGAAACTAACATTTTATGAAACTAACATTTTATAAAACTAACATTTTATGAAACTAACATTTTATTAAACAAGCATTTTCTGAAACTAATATTTTATGAAACTAACATTTTATGAAACTAATATTTTATGAAACTAATATTTTATGAAACTAATATTTTATGAAACTAACATTTTATGAAACTAACATTTTATGAAACTAACATTTTATGAAACTAACATTTTATGAAACTAACATTTTATGAAACTAACATTTTATGAAACTAACATTTTATGAAACTAACATTTTATGAAACTAACATTTTATGAAACTAACATTTTATGAAATTAACATTTTATGAAACTAATATTTTATGAAATTAACATTTTATGAAACTAACATTTTATGAAACTAACATTTTATGAAACTAACATTTTATGAAACTAACATTTTATGAAACTAACATTTTATGAAACTAACATTTTATGAAACTAATATTTTATGAAACTAACATTTTATGAAACTAACATTTTATGAAACTAACATTTTATGAAACTAACATTTTATGAAACTAACATTTTATGAAACTAATATTTTATGAAACTAACATTTTATGAAACTAACATTTTATGAAACTAACATTTTATGAAACTAACATTTTATGAAACTAACATTTTATGAAACTAACATTTTATGAAACTAACATTTTATGAAACTAATATTTTATGAAACTAACATTTTATGAAACTAACATTTTATGAAACTAACATTTTATGAAACTAACATTTTATGAAATTAACATTTTATGAAACTAATATTTTATGAAATTAACATTTTATGAAACTAACATTTTATGAAACTAACATTTTATGAAACTAACATTTTATGAAACTAACATTTTATGAAACTAACATTTTATGATGGTGGTCATAGAATGCAAAATAATGTCTGTAAAAAATAATGTTTTTGGTAAAAGTTTTATAGTTTGGTTTCCTAGATGGACATCCACTGAGACCCCTGTGTTTATTAAAGATTGTTAAATAGGCGACAGAGCAGGTGTATAGTCTGTTTATTATACAAATATTATTGCTTACATATGTGCATACATGTTTCAGTGGAATCACAATTTAGAGAGACCTACCTCATCAGACCGGAAAAAGAGAATATTGCTCCCTTTTTCAATCTGGTGAGAAGGTCGCTCTGAATTGAGTATTTTGAAATATAATTGGAAAAAAAGAAACATATTTCCACACACACACACACACACACACACACACACACACACACACACACACACACACACACACACATATATATATATATACATGCATACATATATATATATACATGGATACATACACATATATACATACACATACACACACATACATAGACATATATATATATACATGGATATATATATATATACATGGATAGATACACACACACATATATATATATATATACATGCATACATATATATATACATGGATACATACACATATATACATACACATACACACACATACACAGACATATATATATACATGGATATATATATATATACATGGATAGATACACATATATACATACACATACACACACATACACAGACATATATATATACATGGATATATATATATATACATGGATAGATACATACACATACACACACATATATATATATATACATGCATACATATATATATACATGGATAGATACACATATATACATACACATACACATACACACACATACACAGACATATATATATACATGGATATATATATATACATGGATAGATACACATATATACATACACATACACACACATATATGTTTGCATTATAGTTGGTTAGAACTTATATATAGCTTTCGTAATAGTATCCTGCAATTACACTGAACACTTTAGCGGAATTATCCTTAACAGTTGAATATTTAACTTGCATATACATGCATAGATTTTATGTGCAGGAATCTATCTATATCTCTATTAAAGTGAACGTGTCCGTGTGTCTGTGTGGCTGTGTACACTTCCCTACGTAACAACTCTGTCAATTTTTTGTCTACAGACTCGAAATTTGATATACAGGATACTGAGATTTGGGAAAATCTATGTGATCGGTTTTCGGCCAGAAATTTGGCGATTAAGAGGTCAAAGTTCAACGATTTGACCTTCGAGAACTATACCAAACTCCTCCGACAATTTGGGGTCTAAACATTTGAAATTTTAGATATAAGTTCCTTGGACATGGATCTAAATTAATAACTTGATTTGAGCACAAAACAATAAATGTTAAGGGGTCATAATAGGGGTCAAAGTTAAAAAAAATTGACCTCTGCGGTCTCTACTAAATTACTCAGACAATTTCTGGTCTAAACATTTGAAATTTTACATAAAGGGTATTCAGAGATAGGGTAAGCTTTTTAATCGGTTTACGTCGAAAATTTTTAGTTACCAATATATAAATGTATGTATGTATGTATGTATGTATGTATGTATGTTTTCATGTCTGCCTAAAACTTTTGACAGGGGCGATGGATTTTTACAAGATCAGTATAGTTTTTAAGTTCGACCTTTTAGACGACAAATATCGATAAATTGGCTAAAAACATTAATATCTTCACCCTAAACTGGACACTTTTCTACAGAGGGGAGGGTCACTTTTTTCGCCGATATTTTTTTAAAGTTATCCTCTCCTTTCGATTGTCTAGCCTTAATTTAAACATAAATCACTTTCGGTTTGGCGGTGGTCGTAACAGCAAAGATGTCAGGTTTTTCCCCGTTCTTTTCCTCCTTCGAGTGACGGATTCGAGCCTGCCTTCCTACTTCCATTTTTTTGGGGTTGTTTTTTGCCCAACGGACACATCCAAACACTCGGGCAACGCCGGGCTGAAATGCTAGTCTATATATCTATCAAAGTGAAAGTGTCTGTGTGTGTGTATGTGTGTGTGTGTGTGTGTGTGTGTGTGTGTGATAGTCTGTGTACATTTCCCTAGGCAATAACTATGTCAATTTTTAGTCTACAGACTCGAAGTTTGATATACAGGGTACTGAGATTTGGGAAAATCGATGTGATCGGTTTTTGGCCAGAAATTTGGCGATTAAGGGATCAAAGTTCAACGATTTGATCTTTAAGAACTCTACCAAATTCCTCCGACAATTTGGGGTCTAAATACTTGAAATTTTAGATATAGGTTCGTTGGACATGGATCTAACTTAATAACTTGATTTGAACCCAAAACAATAAATGTTAAGGGTTCATAATAGGGGTCAAAGTTAAAAAAAATTGACCGCTTTTTTTTTTTTTTTTGCTCAACATACACCTCCAAATACCCGGGCAACGCCGGGCACCCATGCTAGTACCTCTATAAAAGTGAAAGTGTGTGTGTGTGTGTGTGTGTGTGTGTGTGCGCGTGTGTCAGTGTACATTTCCTTCGCAATAACTGTCAATTTTTAGTCTACAGACTCTAAATTTGATATACAGCGTGGTGAGATTTGGGAACATCTTTGTAATTGGGTTTTGGCCAGATATTTGGCTGTTAAGGGGTCAAAGTTCAACGATTTGACCTTTGAGAACTGTACCAAACTCCTCTGACAATTTGGGTCTAAACAACTGAACTTTTAGATATAGATTCCTTGGACATGGATTTAACTTACTAACTTGATTTGAGTCCAAAAAAAAAAAAAAAAAAAAAAATTGACCTTTTTTTTTTTTTTTTTTTTTAGCTCAACATACACCATTCAAACACTCGGGCAACGCCGAGCTGAAATGCTAGTATTATATAAAAACATAATATAAAAAAATAATATATATAAAAATATATGAAAAAATATATATGAAAAAATCTATGAAAAATATAAACAAATAATATATATATATATATATATATATATATATATATATATATATATATATATATATATATATATATATATATATATATATATATATATATATATATAGCCAATCAGAAATAAATAAAGAGTTACCTTTTGTTTTCACTGACCAGCATGGCTAATATGGTTGTCGTAAAGCCTTTAGTAAGGGATCCGATACAAAATACGGTCTTATTCGTGACCGGCTGCCTAGTTTTCAAATCCCGGACACCGTAGCCTGCAGCGTAAACATCATGGTCAGCATTGACGAGGGACACGGTGAGACCGGGTAGATTTCGGCATTTCCGGAGATTGTCTATGAAACGATCGAACAAGTTGCGCTTTTCGGGTGTGAACATCGGCTGCCGGCGGGTAGAAGCCGTAGTCGAGTTTGGTTGCTGCGAGGAACAGCCTAGAGCGGTGAGTAGCCACCACGAGGGAAGCAGGAGATGGGTGAGATGTCGTCTCATGCCGCATCACCTGTCCAGTTTTCCTACGTGATGTTCCGGTTGTGTCGGTCTCTTCCAAGTATCGCCGTTTTTTTTTTTTTTTTTTTTTTTTGTCTTTGTGCGGAGTCGTTACTTGGTTGCTTGTCCGACTTTGCGGACTGCCGGCTCTCCGCGTGCGTTAGCTTACCGGTTGGATCAATGATACCCAACTTGGTTTTGTATCGGAAGAGAGAAGTGATATAGGACCGCGTTACTCAACAGCTGATCTTGCCAGACTGAATTTAGGAAGTTTTCTTAATTTCTCGAGTTGATCGCCGGAGACAACAATCGTCGTCCTCTTGGTCGCGACTTTGTCCGCGACTAATAGTACCTGTTTTCCCGTTGCAAAATGACTTTTTTTTCTTTAGCTCTTTCTCTCTTTTTTTCTTAAACGCGTTCACTCTCACCTAGCGCTCTCATGCGCATAATCAAAAGCACACACGGCACATACACACACACACACACACACACACACACACACACACACACACACACACACAGGTGAGCACACGCACGCGCATTTTTTCTTTTTCTTTTCTTTCTCCCTTTCTCATAGACATACACACGGACACGCGCGAACATTCACAAACACACACGGACACAATTTTCCCTCCTCCCTTTCTCACACACACACATATATATATTGACACTCACACGCACTCATCTAGACAGTGCATGTTTTTCTTTTGCATAAACACGCATACAAACAGACCCCCCCCCTCTCTCTCTCTTTATCTATCTCGATGCAACTCGTATTCACACGCACATGCAAGCACACACACTTGCGCTCTGGCACACTTAATTGACTGCATTTTCTTTCTTTCCTTTATTTGTCTTTATTTCTATCATACTCTTGATTGTTCATTTTTTTCACCTTTGTCTTTTTTCATTTTGTCTTTCTCACACACACTTTCTCTCTCTTTCTCTCTCCCCTCTCATCCTCTCTCTCTCTGTCTCTTTTTTGTTTCTTTCTATTTTTTTTTTACTCGTTTTCGATTTTCTCTATCCGGTTTATTCTTTTACGTTCGTAATATTGAATGCATTCACGTATTTTTTTATCACTCATTTTGACACCCTTTTTTTCTTCCTTTTCTTTCTTCCTTCCTTTCTTTCTTTCGACCGGTTTAGCCATCGCCCCTCTCTTGTCTCTCTAACTTACACCACTCGTACATACTTTCCCAATCTCTGCTATTATATAAAAGTCACTTTGTGTGTCTGTGTGTCTGTGTGTGTTTCTTCCTTATAGGTTCCGAAACGTCTGAGCCTATCTTTTCACACGAAGCAAAATTATACGGGATATAACGATACAATTGTCGTCATAAAAAAGACGACATGATTCCATTTCCGTTTGATGAGAACCGGTTTTCTTTTTTTGTTGCAGACCATCTACTAGTTGGCCAATTGTGTACAAATCCCAAGAGCGATAGGAGCCTTCTATCCTGTCTGAAAGTGACACAATGTTCAACGAGACAGACCGGAGATGCGCCGTAGTACAAATCATGCTCTCTACCGATCGAAGTATTTGACAAGAGGACCATTACTACCACCCTCAAAATGCAAATCCGGGCAGATTATCGCTTTAGGGCGCAGTTCAACGAAGTTTCCGTGCACGATTATGGTCTTTGGTGTGGTTTCATCATGCGACCTTGCATCTTCATCACTAGGACTATGACGACAGAATTTTCTCATTGTTTTGACTCTCAAGTATATATCCGACAGTCAAACACAAGTAATAACCCGAGAACCACATTACTCTATATAAAAGCATATAATATATCAACGGATACACACTCGAGAGTCAAAACAATGGAAAGAATATGCTGTTGTCCTAACCCTAGTCATTACCAAAGTGTACCTAGATGTACTGAAGGGTGTAGTGATCCCGTAGTGCAATCAGGTGGCAATGGTAGACCATGGATGGGTATGACAGCAGGACTTGGTGCCGGTTCACAAGTCTATACATTTCTAAATCAGCAGTTTTTTATCCCCTTTTCTCGCTCTCTTTCTCGTTTATTCCCCCCTTCTGTCTATCGCTCTCTCTTTCTCCGCCTCTTTCTCCTTCACTCGTTTTTCTTTACTACCCATCTGGGCTGGTGCACCAATTACTAGTCTCACCCTCTTAGACAGGGTCAACATAGCAAGCCTCTAACTTGATAGATCCACACAGTCTAACAAGTTGCAGCCTCTGTCCCATCACCGCAATGTTGCATAACTATTCTTGTTTTACAAACACTTCAATCGAATGTTTTCTAACGCACTTGCTATACTTTTTTTTTTACAAGGTAGTCACCACTTATCAAGGCCCGGAAGCCACTCGGGGATAAGGGTTATTGCATGTGCAGTAATCAATGGGATAGTATGGTAGTAATCGTTAGTAATGGAGATTTGATAAAGTGTCTTACTTAAGGGGGCGGTTCATCAGGAATTTGTTTATGTTGGACTTGAAGACATTCAGGTTGTAGTCAGGTGGAAAACAGGCAAACGGAAAAGAGTTCCACAGGCGTGCACTTCTAAGAAAGAAGCTTTGTTCATGGAATTTACGCTTGCCTTGAATCTACTTGTGCCTCCCAAATGTAAATACCAGCAATCTGCCTTTTCTACAAGTATTTTAGTGGTGAATGCTCTGACGAACTGTAATCACTTGTGCCCCCACGACGTGAGCACCCTCGACAAACCCGACAGGCTGCTAAATCCCCCCCACACTGTAGAGATCCCTAGATGTAAAAGATCTTTTTAATCCAATAGTTTCTTCCCCAGGACCGCTAGACTCTGGAATTCCATTCCAGGTCCCTGCTTCCCCAACAGTACTGACGTGCAGAAGTTCAAGTGTAACGTGAACCGACATCTTGTTGCCCCTGATAGTAGCCCCCTACACCAAAGTGGCAATTTGCCTTGTTTGGAGTGAAAATGTAATTAAAAAAAATCTAGCGGATAATCAGCAAAATCCCTCCCCTTCACTACAGCATCATTAGGAACACTGACTTCTACTAAGGTTGCTTCTTTCTCCTTCTTGTCTTATATCACTATGTCAGATTTAATAGTTTTCTAAGTATGTAGTTGTAGGAATGGCGTAGTCGATTGCGTAGATGGCTATGAATTATTTCCAACGATTCTTTCTGGTCTATGTTTCCAGGACTTACTGCTGCATTCAATATTCGACTTCTTACAGATGGTCCAGTAGAGATATTTACATACTCCATAGTGTTGCATTGTACAGTAACCGCCCCCCCCCAGCAGAATCTTACAGCTGGATATCAGGTGTCTCACATTCTCTACTTTTGCGTGGCAGAACGTGCACTTGTCGTTATTGCTGAGACCACTCATCTTCTTAAGACCAGTGATCTTGAGCAACTATATTAATCCTCTTATGATCGCAGTGAAGCGATCTTTTTTTTGTTTCACCTACTCTATCTATATAGTCTTGGTGAATTCATACAGAAAATACTTGGCCCTGTCGGTGGGGCATTAGAATACACCGACTGCCTCCCTGCAGAGGGTAAAAGTCCCTCAATGGGGTTCCTGGATATGACCTTAAACTATATCCAGTGGTGAGGCCCCAGCTTGCGAGCTTTGGGGAGTGTGGAGCCACCCTTTAATTGCCATTGCTCCCAGGTCCACTCTGACCCGGAGTGGTAGTACCTGTTAGGGTTCCAACTATGGGTTAAATACAAACCGACGTGAAAACAACAAATATATTCTATTAAAAAATCTTTGGATTCGGCATTAAATAACCCGAAAAGAGTTGATATGCCGTAAAACAAAAACAACCAACCAACCAACCAACCAACCAACCAACAGGAAATACTTGGCAAGTCGTTCGTTGGTCTATTCTTCTGATTTTTTTTTTGTCATGGAAGGTCGTGGTTTATTTTTGGCGACTCTTTTGTAGCAGACTTATTTTGTATTTGTCTTTTTTGCTCGGAACATGACGTCATGCGCTCATGTTTGACTGTTAAACGCCGATCAGCCAATCAATGCAGATTATTTTGGGGGAAATATTGGAAGAAAAAAAAAATTAAGTAAACAACACACCCTCAAGCAGCCATTCCTAACAACTTTATACAATTTGGATCAACAGTTGCAGACGCCAGACGATGTCGCTTTATGTTAGTAAACAAAACGATTAATTGCCTTTGCCTCCATCTTAAACCATATATCGGAAAAGCTACCCGGTTGGTAAAGTTTTTCTGTATTAGCTGTCTCTTCTCGCCCCACTTTGACATCCTTTGATGCGACTGTAGAAACTTTTATCTAATCATAAGAGAATATCTTGGCTGTCTTAATTTAATTTAATTTAATTTAAAAAACAACCGGTTGCTCAGCCTCACCTAACAGTAAAAATTATTCATGAAAAGGAAAAACAACAAATAAAGGTTCATACTAGTTCTAAAAATAAAGAAAAAAATAATACATGAAAAAAAAAAATAGAAGTCCGTTTGTTGTTTTTATGGTAGTGTTTTAAATGTCGGAACGGTGCGTTGGTCACGTGGAATCTTAACGTGAATTTCGCGTGACTAACCCACCGTTCCGACATTTAAGAAACTATCGTAAAAACAATAACGGACTTCTATTTGCCGATTCTCTACTCCAACAACTACATGGTAAAAAAAAAAAAAAAAAAAAAAATAGAAGGAAAGTCATACTGATGATGAAGTATATCTTCGAAATATATTTCTGAATTTCAATATAAATTTCAAACAAAATGAATGTCTTTTTGTTTTGCCATAATGCGTTGTTTTCAAAAGTATATAATACGTATCTTATTTTATACAAGTTGTTTATTTTTTCACTCATGTTTTAAGCAACGACAATATTACGTACTTAATTGTCATGTCGAAAAGAGTAATTTATATAATTTAAACAATACAATTTATGGCGAAAGCCGGTGGTTGACTTCATGTTTCGAGCAAAGCCGAGCGGCCAGTTAGTTATGTCCGGTTCTAATTCTGCACAAGTCCCATGATTTAATGCATGTGCACATATAAGACAATAGACCTGGTGTGATACTATCGACGCCGCACCCAAAGTGTTAGGAATTAAAATAAAAATAGGAATAAATAAAAAAAAAATATATATATAAAAAGAGGAAATTTGTTTATCAGCAGAACAAAGTTATTGGAAGTTGCTCACCAAGGCACAGAGAGGGAACTAAAGAACTTTAACTCGATTTTTTTTGTTTATTGTGCAACATTTATTTCTTCATTCTTCCGCCACGCGTAACTTCTCGTTATTGCTGTAACGTCTCTCACGTGCTCATCTTCTTTAACGTGATCTCGAAAGTGCTCTCAAATCTTATCCACCTCGTGATCGTCTTCTCGAACGTGCTCTCTTCTTTTTATAGTCTTCTATCTTCTTACCGTGATTTCGTCTTTGCGTTCAGGGCTCGGTATTTGCATATAGCCGTCCGCACTTTCTTAGATGATTGTTTATCAAGGCGTGGCAGTAACAGGAACTAAATAACCAAACAACGGAGATCAAGATAGAGTTCGCTTGCGGACAGTTTTCGGAGTAGCAATGAGTTTTACAACAGTTTACAACAATTAGGGACAATTTACGAACAGTATTGAGTTTGCAACAGTTGAGGACAGTTTTCAGTTTTTGACAGTTGCGAAGTTGAGCCAATGGAAAGCGTATATGTGTATGCGTTTATGTGTATATGAGTTTATGTGTATATGTGTGTATGTGTGTGTGTATATGTGTGTATGTGTGTATGTGCATATGTATGCATGTGTATATGTGTGTATGTGTATATGTGGGTACGTGTATATGTGTGTATGTGTGTATGTGTACATTTGTGTTTTGTATATGTGCATATGTGTGTATGTGTACATGTGTTTATGTGTGTATGGGTATATGTATGTATGCATATATGTGTTTATGTGTGTATGTGTACATGTGTTTATGTGTGCATGGGTATATGTATGCATACATGTGTTTATGTGTATATGTGTGCATGTGTTTATGTGTGTATGTGTACATGGGTATATGTGTGTATGTGTATATGTGTATATGTGTGTATACGTGTGTATATGTGTATGTGTATATGTGTACATGGGTATATCTGTGTATGTGTATATGTGTTTGCGTGTCTCCAAACTCCATGCAGCTCCAATACGTGAAAGCAGCCATACTTTCCCTCGACGTATTTCTTTTATTTGATTTCTATTTCTGTCCAATTCTAACAAATCTACTGCTTTCTTTCTTTTTCTTTTTTCCGTCTTTCTTATTCATTGGCCTTTTTTATTTACTCTTTTTTATCACGCTCTCCCCCCTCCCTATTTTCTTTTTCTTCCTCTTTTTTTGTCTCTTTTTATATTTCTTTTTTCATTGTATCTTACTGCATTTATATGTAACTCTAGTAGGTCCTTTTTTCATTTTGATGGTAATATAAGCTATATTCAATATAACTTGCATTGTTTGAAAGTTTGATATGCAATATGTTTAGATTGTGTTTGCACGCATTTTTTTATTTTGACGCAGATATAAATTTTATTGCTTTAGAGCTTGGTTTGATATCGTTTCAAATTGTATATGCATGTACTTTTTGGCGGCAGTATAACATGAATCGTAAATTTTAATTGTAATTAATGGGACTAAGTTTTCTCTCATATTTTTTACCCTTTGTAAAATGTTTATGACCACCACATTATTTCCTTATCATTGTTTCTAAGTTATCATTAATATTTAAACTAAACATTCCTTTCTTTCAAAACATCCTCGTGTTACTGGTTGGTATGAATTTTTTATTTCACTTTATATGTCACTGTTCTGTCTGGGGTCAAATGAAAAGGTACACTAAAGACCTAGAACATTTAAGACCTAGAACACTTAAGAGCTAGGACACTTATGACCAGGACAATAATGACCAGGCACTTATGACCGAACACTAATAACGAATACACTAATGACCTGTCATGGTAGGAACTACTCAAGACGCAATCCTCTATCAATATAAGAGCCAAATACGTCCTAAAATGGAGTACTAATGCCACATCTGGGGTGGAGGAGCTGCTCAGAGCACTCTTGACAAAGTTCAAAACCGGCTTCGAAATCTAGTAGGTGATGTCCATTTCTCCCCCGCCCCTGCAACCTCTTTATCACAGAAAAAACAACCAGGAGTTTTAGGTTATATTTTCAGACTGCTTTAATTCCAAATGATTTCCCGTTGGAGATTGGACGCGTATTAAATCCTGCTCCCCTGACTTACAGGGACCTGAGGCCCTTTCTTCAACGCTCAAATTCTCTCTTCCCCGTCTCACGTCTTTCTAGCTCTCCTGTGACCACCGACTAATTCTGTATATATATATCCAAACTAATCCTTTGTGATTACGTCAGTCGATTACACAAAAACCTAAACGGGTGACTAATCAGTCAAGTTTTCTCTGGTCCAATTTTATTGTTTTTTATGTTTAGGTTTGAAAAACTATTGTTTATGATCACCATATTATTCTCTTATTACTGTTTCTAAGTTAACATCAATATTTAAACTAAACATTCCTTTCTTTCAAAACATTCTCTCTGCATACCCTTTTCTACATTTTAATAATAATAATAATAATAATAATAATAATAATAATAATAATAATAATAATAATAATAATAATAATAGTCGATTTTCCTAAGTCGACAAATTGCAAGGTAACCTGATGTCGCCCCGGCATAATCTAACACTAGGAAGTACTTTCCAGCTGACTACAAATCCAATGTAAACAAGTTCTTTTGGAGCGTGTGTCGTTTTAAATAATCAATTTTACCAGTTTCCATCATTAAAGATCATTACGCTATTGTCTCACCGACCACCTGACACTCATCTACACTTATCCTCGAGTGGTCTCCAGGTTTTGATAAATGATGACTTCCTTGTAAAAATATCAGTCACAAAAGCACCGATTCCAGACTCATTTGTCTTTTCTAAACAGGCGCCACTCCAACAAGTCAAGAGTGTGGTTTTTGCGCTAGTACTTTTAGCGTAGCAGCAGGTACTTGTAAAAAACTGTTGTTTTTTTTTTTACTAGGGAAACTAATGTATGGAGGATTGAGCACGGCATTGTTTTCACAGAAACCACCTAATCTTAAACTCATCACTAAGAAGCCACCAATGTAATCGGTCACTTAAAGACATAATATAGCTGAAAAAAAAAAGGAATGTATGCATCGTATTTTTTCGATGCCAGTCGCTGGCGAGTAAGGAATATTTAAGTGTCTGATGAAACATATCTGCAGATGCGTATCTAAAATGCTTTAAAAAAGTACTATATGTACATGTATTTATATTTAGTTTCATTTTTTCTAAGATATCATCATTAAAAAGCCACTAATGCCATCGGTCACTTCAAGCCATAAAATACTGAAAAAAAGGAATATATGCATTATTATTTTTTTTCGAAGGCAGTCGCCAGCGGGTAAGGAATATATAAGGGTTTGATGAAACATATCTGCAAATGTGTATTTAAAATTCTTGCAAAAATACTAATAAAAAGTACTATATTTATTTGTATGTAGTTTTATTTTATCAAGGTATCATCGCTTAGCAAGGCCTGGGGCCACTCAAGGATAAGGGTTAATGGATGTCAGGTGAAACAACACCATGATGATCAGTAATGGTGGAAAATTAGATAATTGGTAATTTATTTTAGAGGGCAGTTCATCGAGGAGTGGTTTATGTTGGACTTGAAAAAACTATAATGTTATAGTCACCGAGGAAGCAGCATTAGGGTATGGTGTTCCACAAGCAGGTAATTATAGAAAATAAGCTTAACTCTTGGAATTTTCGTTTAGTTTTAGATTCCGATAGAAAATGAGGAAAATTGTTGACAGTGGTTGTAGATAGATAAGTGTTTATTATGAATGTTTTACAGACGGTGGAGGAGAAAACATATGTAACACAATCGTTACGCTCGAACCGTGTTCGTTACTGTTCAGACAAACCTCCACTCTGCCGAACCCCATACTACCCGACACCATCGAAAAGGAACCAACAAACAAAAACAAATAAATCCGAGTTGGTATCGTTTCCTTTTTCTTTTACTTGCATTTATTAGCGTTACTCTTCCGTCTCGATTTTACTGAAACAGTATCTCTTAGTTATCATTTGAAATCAATTATGTGCTTGGTTTCAAATGATTTCAAATAATAACTAAGTAATCTAACTAGATGATTTATGTAAACGGAATGTTCTACCAATGCAAACACGTCTATGCTATTATGTATCTGTTTGCATGTAAACGGCCTGGAAAACCTATCTCTATAACGAAGCATAGAGACTTACAAAATATATCATATATTCTGGTATTGAGAGAGAGGTGAAAATAAAAATAATTGAAATTTGAGGTTATTTCAACAAAAATTGCCCAAATTATTGGCCTGAGAAATGACGTCACATTTTTTGGAACACACACACACACACACACACACACACACACACATATACACACACATATATATATACACACAAACACACACACACATATATATACACACACACACATATATATAAATATATATATAAATATAAGTATAATGAATCAATGTTTATGTAAACGGGATGTTCTAATAATGCAGATGCATCTATGCATGTATAGGGTCTGGAAAACTTATCTCTATAGCGAAGCATATAAACTGACAAATTATCTATATATCTAATATTGAGGAAGAGGTACTCAACCTAAATAAAAGAATGGCAACCATCGAAATTAAGTTTAGACACATAAACAATAAAATATACACAAAATACAATCTTTATTTAAATCTTATGAATAAGACTGTATATTTGCTCACTGACTGTTATTCGATCATGCAGATGCGTATTATATTGAAATAAATAAGCAAACAAATAAACAAATGAATTAATAAAAAGAGAAATAAACGAAATAATAAAAAAGCGAGGAATAAAATGAATAAATAACTATATAGAGCTTATCCATTAACTAGATAGATAAGGAATGCGCCACTCAAATAGAAAATAAAGATTTAGGGTATTACTATTATTGATTTTATTAATATTACTCTTTTTAAAACATTATATGAAAATAACTAATTTATAAGTAATTAGTTGTTATCTCCCATTGAACAATAAAAGTTTTCTTTATTTTTCTATTTGAGTATAATTTTTCAAAAATGGCAGTTATTACCCTTTATAATTGAATTATTAAAGATACATTCAAATATAGCGTTTCCAACGATTTTAAACTGGTAATATTATTTTATTAGCGTTTCCGTTGAAGTTTGTATATATCAAAATTTTAAGCATTAATAAACTACATTTAACATCCCAATGAATGCATTGACGATGATACTCACGAGCTTTAAAGGTGGACGAATAAAAGGTATATCTTTATTAGAAATATTAAAGATATCCCCTCTTAACCTTACTTTTCCACCCGATTTTATTTTATTTTATATTACATTGTTTATCAACATCAAAATAAGTAACTGTTTTTCTTTATATTTGAAGTATTTTCCATATATATCTGCCTAACTTAAAAAAATGCTAGTTTTATTTTTGATGTTTTTAAACCCCCACCTAATCTTTTTGCTGATGGAGAGACTTTGTTTTATAAAATCAAATGATAAAATTATTGTCCAATACTTATTGTCTGTCTCGATAAAAACATTGTTTCCGAAACGATCGTACAATTTATTGATTTTGTTTGTTCTTCCTTGTAAAACCGATTTTTAATTTTTAATTTTAATTATAAATTATCAATCATTTTACTCAATATTAAAATAGTTCTAGTATATCTATGCCTATCGAGCTTATTGTATATCTACATTACAACGATCACTGTTTTCTTTTAATTGTATTAATGCATCATGTTAAAAGCAGCTTGAAAAAGAGTTAAAAACATATTTAATTTGAAAAGGAAACACTAAATAAGTGGATAGTCTTTAATCTACGGAGTTTCGAAGAAATATTTTCCTTCTCATCAGAGGGATATGATTAGAGATCGGATATATATATATATATATATATATATATATATATATATATATATATGAGACATTACATTTTTCAAAGAGAAGACTTTTGGAAACTTAAATAGATATCTAAATATTAATACTAATATTTATAGAAAAATTCAAACATGATGAAAATGCTCAATATTTGGGATAGAGCATCGGTACATGGAGGAAGTTACAATATTGAAAATTATGTTATACAATATTTATTATTCGAAACAAAGAATACAGATTAAAAATGAATATTTTCTCATTCTATGGAATGTTCAAGAACGGCTCTTATCTTCAAAGGAAATTATGGTCATCTTTTGAGGAAGTTCTGAGCTGGTTTATAACATTACCCCTAGGGAGGAATAGTAAGTTTATAATGTTTGACATCGATGCTTATTAACCATCGATTTCCTCAAAATTGCTGGATATTGCTTTGGAATTGCCAAAAAATGAAACAGATATAACTAAATTAGAAATTGGCTGGAAGTTTAATTAAATACAATAAACTTAAGACCAGAAAAAATAGAGGAAAACTTTGATATAACGAATCGGCTCATGTAACAGATCTTGTGGGTTTTTATATTTTTATGGAAATCAATAGTAAAACAACGGAGTCTTTAATGGGTTGACGCGTTATTCTTGGGGACAGAATTTTAAAAAGAACTAAACATCTGTTTCATAACTTCTTTAAATACATTGACCTAAAAATAAGTATTGATGTTGACCATAAAGTAGTGAACTTTTTATATGTTACCCTCAATATAATTAACAGAAAATATGAACGATACCATGAACCTAATCAAACGTTGTATTATATCGACTTTAAATTTAATTACTTTTAAGAAAAGCTATTATTCCCAGCATCTCAAAAAGAATATCTAGGTTATCTTATAATGAACAGATATTTAATAGTAAGAAAATATATTGTGTACGAAGCAATAGCTAGATCAGGTTTTGATAGCGAAATTAAATATATTAAGCACAAACCTAATGAACCTAAGGGTACCAGGAATAGAAATAGGGTACTATCCCATGTTATAACTTATAATATGGCTTTGGGTAATTCTGGATATAAAAATTGTAAAAAATATTAGGATAGGTATTGATAACTCCAATCCAATACCCTATACAAGCATCACGGAAATTAGAATAAGAAAAACAGATGTGGAGAGTGCATATGGTTTAATCCACCTCAAAGTAGTAACCTAAGTAAGCTCATAATTAAAATACAGTAAAATTATCTCAACATCTGTTAACCCAGCGAAAACTATATTAAGTTCCAATAACACAAAAAACAGATAAGAGAATTAAGAAAAGTGGACACGGTAATAGCCAGAACACTGAAAATGAAACTCTCTGTAACTGTAGAAATATAAATGAATGCCCCTTGGATGGTAAATGCCTTATTTGGATCAGGTTTCAAAAGTTAAATTAAATATATTAAGCACGAACCTAATGAACCTAGGGGTAGCAGGGATAGAAAAAAGTACCATCTCGTATTATATCTTATAATATGGCTATTGACAATTCTGTTTTATAATATGGCAATTCAAGAAATAACAATTCTAAAAACATTAGAAAAACCATTGGTAATTCAGATCAAATAGGAATAAATACCCCAAACAAACAACAGAAATAAGAAAAACAAGCGTAGGGAATGTATATAGTTTAATCCGCCTAAAAGTGCGCACATCCAAAACAACTTGCTAAAGGATTCTACCAGATTCTTGACAGGAACTTCCTCAAAGGTAGCCACTTAAGTAAGCTCATAAACAACAATGCATTAAAATTATCAATCTCAACATTTGTTAACCTAGCGAACACTATAATAAGTTCCAATAACGTAAAAATAGATAAATCGATGAAGGAAAGTGGACAAGGTAGCAATCAGAACATTGAAAATGAAATTGTAACTATAAAAATTAAAACCAATGTCCTTTGGATGGCAAATGCCTTATTTCTGACAATCTATGTAAATGTGAAGTCATTGAAAGTAGGAGAAATAGGGTCGACAAAATGCCAATTTAAGGACAGATTATGTAACCTTATAGCTTCGTTAGCATATAGCATTTCGTTTACAATAGAAAATTCGGGAACTAATAAGAAGTCAACATCTTTAACGTAGAATACAAATTAAAATGGTTAATAATAGGCAATGCTAAGAAATATACAACTAACAAATCTGGGCGCTGCAACCTCTGCATCCTCGAAGCTTACGATATAGAAGGACATACGTACGGAAATTTTTTATTAATAAACGGCAAGAGCTTTTACAGTGCTGTTTACATTGAAATAGATATTTACTATCACGCCAAAATCTCGACTATGTAAATTAAAGTTACATAAGAATCAGTGTTTAAAAGCTCTTACGAGAACAAATTAAACGAAAAGAAAAAATAATACAATAAATAGATAATAAATAAAAATAAAATAAATAAAATAAAAACAGCCAAATAAGTGGTAAGTAATAAGATCTCATAGAATGATGCAAATATAATAGAAATGATATGCACTTGGTAGAAATTCATAATATATTATTGAATAAATATATAAATTAGAAACATGAGGTAATAATTTATATAGAATTGATTATATATTTTTATAAATTGAATTAAAAAATTCTTAATGTTGCAATATTGAAAGTTATAAATTTATTATATTTTTTACTTGTCCTTTTCTTTTCCAGTTCTAACAACTAGTCCTTTACTTTTCCATGTTTAAGCTTAACCCTATAAATTTTCATGCTCGCATTTTTTATTGCAATATATATATATATATATATATATATATATATATATATATATACATATATATATATATATATCTTTATATATGTATATATTAATATATATTTATATACAGGGTGACCCAAAACAAAAGCTAAATGGAAGCCATCTAGAGCATATGCTGTGGAACGGAGAAAAAAACCCACAAAGACCCTAGTGTTTTGATGTAATGTTTTTAATATAATAAACTAGTTATTGCCAAAGTTTCATTTCATTCGGACAAAACACTAAAAAATAGGACCTAATAAGAGTTGGGGCCCGTTTTTTTATGTATATACAACTTGAATATAACTTTTAATATATATATATATATATATATGCATATATATATATATATATATATATATATATATATATATATATATACTTGCAAAAGTACCCATCGTTGACTGGGTTCAAAATCAGCCTACAGAAAATGGACTCTGATTTATGAAAGTATGATAGGTTATGAAAAGGAAGGGTTGTGAAGAGATAGCTTCGAATTTGAGGGTATCGAAACCAAAGCAAAATATGATGAAAGTAAAAACAAAATACATAAACCCCATAATTTATTATAACATACCTGTTTACACTGAAACACTTATCACAATATTCTGTGGATCTATATTAAAAAACCTTGTTAAATTTTGTGACATATTTCCATTCTATGGAGGCCAGGCGCGAACGAACACCCTATAATTTTATTATACCATATTTCTTTAAACTGAAACATAATTATCAAAGTATACTTACGCTGATAGATATGAAATGTCTTTATTAAAGTTTGTGCCTATTTGCATTCTATGGAGGTCAGGCGCGAACGCAGACCCCACAGTTTTATTATACCATCCCTATTTAAATTAAAACATACTTATCAAAGTATTCTTATGTACATCTATATCAAAAACACATTTAAAGTTGTTTTTTTTAATTAATTTTTTTTTTATACTTTGTGGACCAGGCGCGAACGCAGACCCCACAATTTTAATGAACCACCGTTCCGCCAGATCAAGCATACCGATTCCATTGTCTCGATACATCTTTTATGATTATATGTAATCAGTTTTTTAAAATAGTCAACCATATAGGAGCCTATTCGTGACCACACACACACACACACACACACACACACACACACACACACACACACACACACACACACACATTCAGCTTTATATTATATATATATGGGTGAGTTAAAGGAAGAGAATAAAATCAATTCTTTAAGCTGATGTAGCAGTAAATAAGAAAAATAAAGGTATAAAATTATGGGTTTGTATTACTGTACACATAGATTGGAAAAAGTTGTCAAAAAACGAATATATAACAAACTAGCGGGGGTACCCGGCGTTGCCCGAGTGTTTGTTTCCGGGACGGGGGGGGGGGTTTAAAAATGTTATGGTAGGTAATTAGCAAGGATCAAACCCGGAGTCATGAGTAAAAGTAGGAAAATAAAGTGTGAAAAAAAACAAAAAAAACATCTGCAACGTTAACAGTTCGGCCACCAAGAAAAGTCCATTCCAGTTGTTTAGGAAAAAAAAAAAACGACTACGGTAGGTCGGCGCGAACGTGAAAATATAATGTGAATTGTCCCGCACGCTAACCACTACGCCACAGAGCACTGCAGCTTAGTTTAGTGATTTTAAATAACTTCACATTAAAGAACTACGAAGCCAAACCGGTGTTCTCTTCTCAACTGTTCCTTGTGAACGATCCCCAAACGGTGTTAAGTGGTGGCAGGGGGAGGAGGAATTTATTAGAGAGAAAATATTTTACCACTTCCATTGATCTTAACCGATTTTGGCCGTGACTTCTCAGCAGAAAAAGTATAGAAATCTAAGATTATCGAGGAATTTGAGAAATAATAAGCCTATAACACACCTCAGATATTGTTCTGCCGTTTGTGCATATTATATTTGCATGAAATATCTTGATTTTTAATCCTATTAATGTCAAAATCAGACGTGAAAAAATGAGTTCATTTTATTTATATAGAGAAGAAGAGATAGAGAAGATAGAAGAGAAGAGAAGATAGATAGAAGAGAAGAGATAAATGTTAGCAAAGGCAAGAAAAGTTACTTTTCTACCAAACTGGATATGTTTTCAGCGTTTTTATTTAATGTAACATGTTTATTCAGCTCGAAAAACATGCAGTGCTTACCGATGTATTGGAAAATTCAAAATGGCGCCCGACTCTCTCTGTAACACGGTAAGTTTGGGAAAAGGTGCTATAAATATAAAACTAGACAAAATACTGTTAGAAATTCGCTCAATATATGTTACCGTGACATAGGTTGACATATATTCGGTGTTTTTTAAATAATATTTTGTCTAGTTTATTATTTATAACACCTTTTCCTTAACTTACCGTGTTAAAGAGAGTGTTGGGCGCCATTTTGAATTTTCCAATACATCGGTAAACAATGTATGTTTTTCGAGCTGAATAAACATGTTACATTGAATAAAAACACGAAAAATATATCCAGTTTGGTAGAAAAGTAACTTATTTTGCGTTTGATAACATTTATTTGTTATATATTTGTTTTTTGACAACTTTTTCGAATCTATGTGTACAGTAATACAAACCCAAAATTATATATTAATATATTTAGATTTATTCATTTTTTTCATACATCAATTAGGTGTGTGTGTGTGTGTGCGTGTGTGTGTGTGTGTGTGTGTGTGTGTAAGTGAGGACGCTTTATAGCATAGCATTTCGAATGAATAAATCTACGCATATTAATTAATACTTAGCCCGTTGAAAATGGTGAAATTTATAGTCCGTTGTCTTAGAATGAATGCTTTTAACCAAACTGATGATTCAATATGGCCAATTTTAGGCACATTTTTGCATTAAATAATAATTCGTATTAACAATTTACTGCATCGAATAAATACCATAATTCTTAGTTCGCTGCACCTTATCATAACAAACATGCAGATATTTAGTCAGATCGCCGCAATCGGTTTTTTGAAAATTGGTACTGACAATAGATTAAGAATGATAATAATAATACATGTGTGTGTTTATGTGTTTATACGCACGTGTGTGTGTGTGTGTGTGTGTGTGTGTGTGTGTGTGTGCATGTAAATATGTCATTCTTTGCAAAGTCGGCCATCTCTCCGTCTGCTCTTATTTCTCTCCCGTCATATTCGTTGCCGTTACCGTCGGCACCACTCAACCACACCTCCACCACGTCGCCTGTCTTCTGGCTGTCCGGCTAGATTAACTCGTTTACATGCGATACGACACCACACGCTTAATGTTCATTCGAATTCTCTCTCTCTCTCTCTCTCTCTCTCTCTCTCTCTATCTCTCTCTCCTCACTCACACACACACACACACACACACACACACACACACACACACACACACACACACACACACACACAAAACAAAAAAAAAACACACACACACACAGACATGCGCGCACACTATATTTCTCTTTTCTTTATTCCCAACGAGGCTTGTTTGGCCCTCTCCAAATCATCATCCGCCGTATCGACGAACGTCATCACCCTAATCACTTTAAGTCGCTTCCACAACAGAAACGCCACCTCCCTAACGTAAGCTATGTTTGCTTTGCTGTTTTTTATATATTGTTTTTGCCGTCCTCCCCACAGTTGGTTCATCCGGAGCACACGATATCTACTTGAATGTAAACTCTTAAAAACGTTGATCAATTTGATTAGTAATTTTAACCCCCCCCCCCGCAAGTATAAACAGACGGGCACGGGCACTTTACAAAAGGGGAACATAATTCTGCGATAATATTAAGACCCCGTTGAAAGTCCACAGCTGCTTACTTGAATCTTCTCTTTCTTTTTTTATGCTAAAGCTGCTTGAAATTTCCATAGACCTCCTAGAACTCCACAAAACAAGCATGACACCGCAATGACACTGAAATGAAAAAAAAAAATTTCACAAGTCGCCGACACGTATTTACAACACAACAATTTTGGTCTCTCTTCCTTCCTTTTTCTCTTCAGACATTACCACTTAGTTTTTAGCTACAACCAGCTGGGGCGTGGCCGTAATTCTCTCTAGACTTCACGGGCCGAATCGTTCGCTTTTCGATAATCTAGAAAGAGACTCATGTGTTTGTGAAGTGTACCTCTAAATTGCCACGCGTCTCTTCCTTTTTCTTCTCCTTCCTTTCCTTTCAATCTTGATGCATTACATTCTGTGAAGTAACAGCCACCTGACGCAACATTAAATATAAGTACGTGTCCTGGTTTAGTAATTTAATGACGAAGGCATACTAAGTTCCCGAATGATGAACAATATTATGAGAGGATCTGAAAATTACGAATGGAATAGACCAGATTTGATTACGTTTAATAAAGTCTGGTTCATGACAAGTTCTTAATGAGATTGGGTTTGAAAACGACTACATTGTAACAAAAACCAATCCTGTCGTAACGTATTTCACAGATGGAAAGTCATTAGAAATGCTCATGGAAATTTCATTTGGTTTTAAGCATATCGACAGAGATTAGAAAATTCTTTGTATATTTTAATAAGACGAGTTGGAGATCATAAAAGAAGGAAACAATATTTTAAATTTCAATGGAAATAACGATTGAGCAGAACAAGACAAACAATATCTCTCCTATGAGAAAGCGGCTGTAGGGAGGATAGGTCATCTCACACTAGATATTAAGCCGACAAGCAGAAAAAACTCGCCATTTCACTGTAAATGCCCCTAGATGTCGAGGAGCGTTCCAACAGCTGATTTCCTCGAACTGCCAGCCTTTGGAATTTCCTACCTGCTTCTTATTTCTCGACTGTATTTCCCGACATATGCCCTTTTTGAGCATCTAAAAGAATAAACAGACTTTTCGCCTGAAATACTTTCGCCTATATATATATATATATATATATATATATATATATATATATATATATATATATATATATATATATATACTAGCAAAAGTACCCGTCGTTGACTGGGTTCAAAATCAGCCTACAGAAAATGGACTCGGATTTATGAAAGTATGATAGGTTATGAAAAGGAAGGGTTGTAAAGAGATAGCTTCGAATTTGGGGTTATCAAAACCAAAGCAAAATATGATGAAAGTAAACATAAAATATATAAACCCCATAATTTATTATACCATACCTGTTCACACTGAAACACTTATCGCAATATTCTGTGGATCTATATTAAAAAACCTTGTTAAACTTTGAAATATTCCCATTCTATGGAGGTCAGGCGCGAACGAACACCCCATGATTTTATTATACCATATTTCTTCAAACTGAAACATAATTATCAAAGTATACTTGCGCAGATAGATATGAAAAGTCTTTATTAAAGTTTGTGCCCATTTCCATTCTATGGAGGCCAGGCGCGAACGCAGACCCCACAATTTTATTATACCATCCCTATTTAAAGTTAAAACATACTTATCAAAGTATTCTTATGTACATCTATATCAAAACACTTGTAAACGTTTTTTTTTTAATTTTTAAATATTTTATTTCCATACTTTGTTGACCAGGCGCAAACGTAGACCCCACAATTTTAATGAATCATAATGATGCCAGATCAAACATACCCATTCCTTTGTCTAGATACATCTTCTATGATTATATGTAATCAGTTTTTTAAAATAGTCAACCATATAGGAGCCTATTCGTGACCAGGCACACACACAGACTTTCAGCTTTATATTATACTAACAGAAGTACCCGTCGTTGATTGGGTTCAAAAATAGCCTACAGAAAATGAACTGTGATTGATGAAAGTATGATAGGTTATGAAAAGGAGGGGGTTATAAAGAGATAGGTTTTGATACTCAAAAATTTTACCCTAAGCAAAATATGAAAGTAAAGATAATTTTCGCGAAAATATATTTTTATATATCAACATTGTTTCCATTCGTAGCCAAGAGTGACCAACAAAATGATGTTTCCTTACAAAGAGAAAATGTTATATATATAATAATATAAATATACAAGAAATAAATGTTACCATAGTCAATAAAAGTTACTTTTATGGTAGAAAAGTTCATTGGTTTGTATTTTTAAGTAGTTTATAAAAAAAAACATTTTTTTAATTCACGAATCGGTTTAAAAAAAATCAAAATGACAGCGACTTTGAAATGGAGAGCCCCGTTTTCAATTTGAAGGAGGGGCACGTGAGCATTGTGTGTTAACAATTTAAGAGAGTTCCGTCAACGTTAGGAATATTTATAAACATATTTTAATGTTTTCCGTTATTTTGTTCTTGAGGAATATTCGATTATGGCATGTGTAGTTTATATAAAAATTCATTTAAGTTGTTATCGCCTCAAATTTCGTTTTAATTTCGGTTCGCTGAAATTATTTCAAGTTAAGAGCATTAAAAACTATTTCAAAACAAAACAAACATGAACTGAACTTTTATTGTCTATGGTAACATTTATTTCTTGTATATTTATTTTTTCGGGTAGTCGTTTGTTGGCTTTTCTGCTAAACACTCTTACTAAATAATATCGACGAAATATCGAAAAACAAAGAAAAAAAACACAGTTTTGAAAAATAATGAAGCTTTACTTACTTTAGTAAAATAATTCGAAACATCAAAATGGGATATTAAAACGTAAACACGTAATTACTTTAGTTATTTAAAGTAAATTTCAGGGAGGTTCAGATGAACTGGACACTTAGCCGGACAAAAAAAGGGTTGGTATTAAATTGAGCAACACTCAAGTTCACTATGGAGAAAGAGCAGAATAACTTTTTACCCTTTTTGGATATCCTTCTAGAAAGGACAGAGAATCGGTTTAGTACAACTATATACAGGAAATCGACATTTACAAGCCTGTATATAAGTTGGTCAACCGTGCCCTCATGATTTGCTCGACTAGCAAACTTGATAAAGAATTGAAGAATATAACTGATGTTCTTGCGAAAAATGATTTCCCTGATGGTATAATCTCCAAGCATATTCCGTAAGCTCTTGCTAAATTTAATACCAACCCTTTCTTTTATCCGGCTAAGTGTCAAGTTTATCTGAAACCCTCTTATATTGGTTCTATCAGTAAAGGGTTTGTCGATAAAATTACCTCGGTTGTATCTCACTGTTTCTATGTGGTGTAGCCTCGTGTGGTGTTCGGCACTACAACTGCCTTCCCAGCTTTTAAGAAAGATACACTACAAAAAGTTTACTTCTATACCAACTTAAATATCAGTGCGATGCTGACTATGTGGGTCGTACGTTTCAACGCCAGGAAGTCAGATTGACAAAGCATATCCCCGCGTGTTTTCGAAAGTTCCGGGGGTCTAGAATAAACACATTGTTGAACACATCCGGGCGTTCACAGAACACACCCGGGCATTTACGGAGCACACCTATTCATGGGTCATCAATTGGTGCGCACTTGTATGACAATAAAACATGTGGTGAAGCATATTCGGATGGCTGTTTTCGCATTGTACACAAGGCCCGTTCCAAACAGCATCTCAATATTTTGGAGGCTGTCGTAACTATACTAATGCGAAGACCATCGCTCTGTAGGTAAAAGGAGCTGTCGCATAAATTAGACCTATTTAAAAAGGTCTAATTAACTAAAAAAAGAAAAAAAATGCCTACATTGCGTCATTATATGCAGGCAAGTTAATTTAAAAAAAGTTCGTCCTAGGTTCTGAAATATGGACAATATATCACGGGTTATTAATTCATTTAATTCGCCCCGTGTAGTTTTATAATTTTTTCTTTTTTATTTTTGGTTTCATCCCTCCCCTCGCTTCCATTTTCAATTATGTGTAAATTGTTTTATTTTAACCACTACCGACGTAATCACTTGTGTCGGATGAAAGGTAACTCGAAGTCCCTTTTTTTTTTTAGTTAAATAGTCTTGAATGCTAAGAGAAAAGCCACACAAATATTTTCCAGAATAAATAATAATAAAAAATCATACACACCAGACCTTTCTCTCATAAACAGACGTCTTCTTTTACCTACACACACCAATAATACAATAATCTATAACACACTAAACAAATTAATAATTCCTATCGTACAAACAACATCACTAACCATAAGACATATATTAAAAACCACGAAACATCTCTATAACAAACTAGTTGCCGATGGAGGTATATACACTATTCCGTGCCATAATTGCCATCATAAATACGTTGGTGAAACTCAGCGTAAATTGGAAAAAAGGCTCAATGAACACAAAAGAGATATAAAAAATAGCAATTCTCTAAGTGCATTATTCTCTCATTCATTGCAACATAACCACACCTTTGACTTTAAACAAGCAAAAGTAGTTAAATTTATTTTATATAAACCGCGCCGGAGACTTCTTGAATCTGCGCTTATCGCAATTTCAAGTACTATTAAACAACGTGGAGGATTCTATAACATAGCGCAACTAATAAGTAAACTTTTATTAAAAGAACATTATTTAACTGTGAACACAGGTTAACTTTCTCACACCATTCAACACCCCCTGTAATAATTAACACATAATCTCAATCAATAAATTACATAAAAAACACTCATTTCATTTCTGTTACAAACTTATATTTGAATTTCAACAGATATATCTTTTTCCCAATAAGAATATAAACTTGCGTTCATAGTTTTAAAATTACATTAACGACTATATGACGTCACTAAAATTTCCTTCTCTTTAACATCGCCTCCCTCCCCCTCCTTTTTGAATTTCCAACGTCTTTTTTCCGTTTCTCTGAAATAGAACTGCGTCACACTGTGCACGTGAAACATTTTCAAATATTTTGTACTGGTATATTTTTTGGTTTCTTAATCTCATTCATCCAGAGGAAGTCTCGAAATAAAGACGAAACGTTGATGAACACATAATACGGTTTGTTCCTTTTTATTCTCTCTCTCTCTCTCTCTCTCTCTCTCTATATATATATATATATATATATATATATATATATCTGTGAAAATAATATTTATTCACTTATATTTCCTTTTTGTATATACCAATCCTTATTTAAGAAGCTCAATGTAATTTTTATTTTGATTTGAGAACTCTACCAAACTCCTCCAACAATTTTGGGTCTAAACACTTGAAATTTAAGATATAGGTTCCTTGGACATGGATCTAACTGAATAACTTGATTTGAGCCGAAAACGATAAATGTTAAGGGGTCATAATAGGGGTCGAATCTTAAAAAAGTTTGACCTCTGCGGTCTCTACTAAATTACTCAGACAATTTCTGGTCTAAACATTTGAAATTTTACATAAAGGGTATTCAAAAATAGAGCAAGCTTTTTAATCGGTTTGAGTCGGAAATTTGAGCTACCAATACATAAATATATGTCTGTATGTTTGCATGTCTGCCTAAAACTTTCGAAAGAGGCGACGGATCTTTACAAAATCAGTATCGTTTTGAAGCGCGACCCTTCAGATGACAATACCGAAAAATTGGCTAAAAACATTAATTTCTTCACCCTTAACTGGGCACTTTTCTACAGGGAGGGGTCGCTTTTTTTCGCCGATATTTTCGAAAATCATCCCCTCTTTTCAATTGTCTGGCCTTAATTTAAAACTACGTCACTTTCGGTTTGGCGGTGGTCGTAACAGCAAAGACGTCACGTTTTTTTCACGTTCTTTTCCTTCTTGGCGGTACGGGTTACAGCCTGCCTTCCAACTACTACCATTTTTTTTTTTTGCTCAACACACACCTCCAAACACCCAGGCAACGTCGGGCACCTATGCTAATATATATATATATATATATATATATATATATATATATATATATATATATATATATATATACACGGTTGACATCTCCGAACATAATATGTAATTAGATCTTGTCAGTTGCTTGAACTCCTACGCATACAAAAACAAATATGAAGGACGTCTAATTGCATTACATACCGGCTCCAGCACAAAAAGTAATCAAGTTAAAAAAAAAAGAAGCGTTTTCGCATCATTAAATAATAACGCACCAGCCCTTCCCTTTGAGATCCTATAACATAAAATAAAATAAAATACACGCCTACGTACACACACATATATATATATATATATACTCGATTACTGCTGACCCGTTGTCATATAACGAGTCCCTTTGTATTATTAGGCTTATTTGGACTACTGTTCTCACCTTGAATGTTATCTTCACAACGTTTCGGCCGATATAACCTGTCTCCTTCCCCAGGTGTATCTTATCTGCACGAAATTTTGGATGGAGCCCTTTATTTTAATTTACGAGGGTAACATTTTCTCGTTCCGTCAGCCATGATTGGGTGTAACGGAACGCGTATGAGCGCATAGGAAAATATCACCAGGAGCTGTAAGCTAGCTGGCTCACCAGGATATTAGTAGT
Source organism: Euprymna scolopes (assembly GCF_053919585.1). Lineage (NCBI taxonomy): Eukaryota > Metazoa > Mollusca > Cephalopoda > Sepiida > Sepiolidae > Euprymna > Euprymna scolopes. Next base: position 25,234,771 of record NC_136516.1, on the reverse strand, counting down.
AGTAGCCGGGAAATGCACATATGCAAATTAGGAAGGGTGCGCGAGAAGAAAAAGAAAAAGAAATGAAGACCACTTGGTCGGAAGAAGAAAAAGGGCAGTTGAAAAAGACGGGCGTGTCAAAGACGAGAAATGGCTATGGCCCGTGTGTATTGGAACAGAAAGAAAACCGCGTACAGGGGAGATGGACATGTAGCTCCGCAGTGGTAACGAAGGAATTTTTAAGCTGGTGTCGAGACGAGGAGAAACAGAAATTGTAATAAACGACATGTGTTAAAAAAGAAAGAAAAGCCGAGTCACATTTCCTATTTATTTATTGTTGGTTACTTCTCTTATCTTATAATAATTTGTAATTGTATTCTTATTATCTCCCGCGCTGACGATTGAGGATTGTCTTTTAGAACTGAATGTTACTTAATACTTTATTATTTAAGCCATGGTGCTCACAGACGAGAGTATACTTACTAACCCCCACCCCGTAGATCAAATAAAGGGTTCCGTGGGACAAGATGCACCTTAAGAAGACCGAAGGTTACATCAGCCGAAATTTTTTTTCTTTTTACATGGTAGTCACCAATTATCAAGGCCCGGAAGCCACACCGGGATAAAGGTTATTGCGTGTACAGTAATCAATGGGATAGTATCGTAGCAATCGTTAGTATTGGGGATTTGATAAAGTGTCTTACTTAAGGGGGTGGTTCATCAGGAACTTGTTTATGTTGAACTTGAAGACATCCAAGTTGTAGTCAGGTGGGAAATAGGCAAACGGAAGAGAGTTCTACAGGCGTGCACTTCTAAGAAAGAAGCTTTGTTCATGGAATTTACGTTTTGGTTTTGGCACAGATAAAGAGTGGGGAACATTTTTTACAGTGGTTTCAGCTAGACGGGTGTTTATTCTGAAAGATTGGCGAGGGGACCAGAGATTGGAGCTCAGATGAGCACTTTCCATGGAAGTAAAGATAAAGCAAAGACAGGCTCGCAACGTCTCTTCTGTGGGAGAGAGGTTGCAGGGAAAAGAAAAGGGCATCCCCCACTAAGCCACGGAGTCTATTTTGTACCCTGTCAAGGTAAGATAGACTGTTTTTAGCAGCTCCTGCCCAGATATGTCAGCAGTATTCCAATCTTGGACGTACTTGACTTTTATATAGAGAGAATTGCATCAGCGGTAGAAGAATCCTACCGTTTTTCCAGCGACCTTGGCAACTGACTTGATGTACGTGTTCCATTTCAGGTCAGAAGCTTATCAAAACATGGAGCCTCCCCTAGACGAGAGCCATCCATTTCAATTGATGTCAGATGGGGATCAGAGCGTTGATGATGTAAAGATAGGATCTTGGTTTTAGATTCATTAAAAGTAATCATCCACCTCTTCCCCACTGTACCACGCGCTCGAGACCAGAGGAGAGAGAATCAGAGAGAACTTTGTCATTTACGGCCTTAGATGTGTTGCCATAGATGGTCGGGTCATCAGCATAGATGTCAACGAATGATTTAAGTATGTGTTTTGGGAGATCATTGATGTAGATCAGGAAGAGAGTTGGACCCAGGATGGACCCTTGAGGGACTCCACCATTAATACTGTGGGTCTCTGATTTCTGCCCATCAACCGTTATGAAAATAAAACTCTGGATGAGAACTGTTGTGGTAAGAACCACCTAATTTGGATACGTGGAGTGTCAACCATATAAATATGGGAGCGACCCAACGAGAGGCCCAACGAGATGGAGAGTCGACGACTACCGACACCTTCTCTAGGGACGGTCTTCCCATGACTATACCAATGGACTCTATGTAAATATTCTATATACTTTCTTGCTCTCAATGTATCTGTTCTACTTTATTTCTGTGTTGTAGTTATTTATTTCCATGTGTTCAGTCAAGCTTCAACAAGAACAATAGTCCAAATAATAAAACAATTACCAATCCTCATCTAAAACATCCAGAAAAATAATACGTTGATTTATTCATAAGTGATCCTTACGGATAACAAAAACACACTGTTTTTCGGTATTAAAATTTACATACGATTTTCTGGTGAGTCCAGATATTATATAAAGTTAATGGACACGCTGAGTAAAAAAGTCTGTTCACCGATCCGCACACAACCACTGATGTCCGGTCCAATGCGATTTAACCTTTTTATATTTTGATCACTGAATATCCCGTGTAGTATCTGTTCTGGTACTACGCTGCACCTTTTCTGGCCTTGGTCAGTGGAAGAAAAATCCTTCTAGACTAAGACAATTTTCATTAAAAATTCAAATATATAGCAAAAGAATGTTACCAAACGCAAGATAAGTTACACTTCTATCCACTTGGATACGTTTTGTGTGTTTAAACGGAATTTAAAGTTTTTATTCGGTTCGATAACACAAAACAAACAAACAAAACTAGTGTCTATCTGTTAAAGCAAACAAGCAATCAAGATGGCTGACAAAACAACCGGAAGTAGATAAAGTCTAATGACGAAACCGTTTTCGGAGATTTAGCAGAGAAGCCATCAAAAAAAAAAAATAGGTCACAAATTTAAATATATAACAAATGAATGTTACCAAAATCAAGATAAGTTACTCTTCTACCTACCTGGATAAGTTTAATGTGGTTTAACGGAATCTAAAGCTTTTATTTAGTTCAAAAAACAATTTGTGTCGAGTCGAACTTCTAAAGTAAACGGACAATCCAAACGAAACCAAGCGTCAAAAATGGTTCAAAATTAAAAAAATAAATAAATAAAACAAAATACTGATAGAAATTCACCAAATAAGTGTAAGGAAGTACCACAGTGAAAATTATTGGGTTGATTTCTAACAGTATTCTTTTTCAATTTTGAACCATTTTTGACTCTCAGAAAACTGTTTTTGTCAGCCGACATTTGGAGACATAGAATTAAAAGAGAGAATTTCTTGCCAAGTGAATATAGTAAAGTAAGATTTTTGAAAAAGTTTTATTATTAGTAGAATTTCAAATTCCATTAACCATCGTATATATTAATTATTTATCAAATAAATCACTAAATGATTTTTTTTATATTATTATTAGAGTTTTTTCATTAATTGTATGCTTGTCAGTGACAAAAAAGAGGCACAAAAGAGTTGAAAATGTTTTTTTAAGCTCGCAAAGAGAATGTCAATATTAGTATTTAAATTGAAAATCTGAAAAAGAAATTCAAACTTTTAATGAAATTTTAGAACAGATTTTGGGGATTGTAAAAATCCACAGAGATTCCAAAAAGTGGTAATAGAAACAAATATAAAACAAATATATAACAAATATATAACAAATATAAAACAAATAAATAACAAATATAAAACAAATATAAAACAAATATATAACAAATATAAAACAAATATATAACAAATATATAACAAATAAATAACAAATATATAACAAATATATAACAAATATATAACAAATACATAACAAATATATAACAGATATAAAACAAATATAAAACAAATATATAACAAATAAATCACAAATATATAACAAATATATAACAAATATAAAACAAATATAAAACAAATATATAACAAATATAAAACAAATAAATAACAAATATAAAACAAATATAAAACAAATATAAAACAAATATATAACAAATATGAAACAAATATAAAACAAATATAAAACAAATATATAACAAATATAAAACAAATATAAAACAAATATTTAACAAATATAAAACAAATAAATAACAAATATATAACAAATATAAAACAAATATAAAACAAATAAATAACAAATATATAACAAATATATAACAAATATAAAACAAATATATAACAAATATAAAACAAATATAAAACAAATATAAAACAAATATATAACAAATATAAAACAAATATAAAACAAATATAAAACAAATATAAAACAAATATATAACAAATATATAACAAATATAAAACAAATATAAAACAAATATATAACAAATATATAACAAATATAAAACAAATATATAACAAATATAAAAATATAAAACAAATATATAGCAAATATATAACAAATATATTACAAATAAATAACAAATATAAAACAAATATAAAACAAATATATAACAAATATATAACAAATATATAACAAATATAAAACAAATATATAACAAATATATAACAAATATATAACAAATATAAAACAAATATAAAACAAATATATAACAAATATATAACAAATATATAACAAATATAAAACAAATATATAACAAATATAAAAAAAATATATAACAAATATAAAACAAATATATAACAAATATAAAACAAATATATAACAAATATGTAACAAATATATAACAAATATAAAACAAATATATAGCAAATATAAAACAAATAAGTAACAAATATAAAACAAATATAAAACAAATATAAAACAAATATATAACAAATATATAACAAATATAAAACAAATATATAACAAATATATAACAAATATATAACAAATATAAAACAAATATAAAACAAATATATAACAAATATATAACAAATATATAACAAATATAAAACAAATATAAAACAAATATAAAACAAATATAAAACAAATATATAACAAATGTAAAACAAATATAAAACAAATATATAACAAATATAAAACAAATATAAAACAAATATATAACAAATATATAACAAATATATAACAAATATAAAACAAATATAAAACAAATATATAACAAATATAAAACAAATATATAACAAATATGTAACAAATATAAAACAAATATAAAACAAATATATAGCAAATATAAAACAAATAAATAACAAATATAAAACAAATATAAAACAAATATATAACAAATATATAACAAATATAAAACAAATATAAAACAAATATATAACAAATATATAACAAATATATAACAAATATAAAACAAATATAAAACAAATATATAACAAATATATAACAAATATATAACAAATATAAAACAAATATAAAACAAATATAAAACAAATATATAACAAATGTAAAACAAATATAAAACAAATATAAAACAAATATAAAACAAATATATAACAAATATAAAACAAATATAAAACAAATAAATAACAAATATATAACAAATATTAAACTAATATATAACAAATATATAAAAAATATAAAACAAATATATAACAAATATAAAACAAATATAAAACAAACATAAAACAAATATATAACAAATATAAAACAAATATAAAACAAATATAAAACAAATATAAAATAAATATATAACAAATATAAAACAAATATAAAACAAATAAATAACAAATATATAACAAATATTAAACAAATATATAACAAATATATAACAAATATAAAACAAATATATAACAAATATAAAACAAATATAAAACAAATATAAAACAAATATATAAAAAATATAAAACAAATAAATAACAAATATATAACAAATATAAAACAAATATATAACAAATATAAAACAAATATATAACAAATATAAAACAAATATAAAACAAATAAATGTTACCAAAGGTAAGATGTTACTCACCCACCTAACTGGATAAGCCTTAGAGGTTTTATTTTTATGCAAAATGTTTATTCGGTTCAAGAAGTGTCGAGCGTTACACAAGCACAAGAAATATGGCCGCGTGTTATCTCATGTCTTCGAAATTTCGACAATGACTTTAAAAATATGCAAACTATTGTTAGAAATCCATCCAAAAATATTTACGTCGGTGAAAAAAACGATTGTTGGTGGACAATGCAAACCAACTCTATGCAACATCTGAATTACATTTGTCAAAACTTAAATATCTCTTTTAAAGTATATCGAAATTGAATAAAAATATTAGTGTTGGGACGATTAATTGGAATCGGAATCGGGAATCGGAAAAATCGGAAGATTTGGGAGTATCGGAATCGGTATCGAAATCGGTATCGAAATCGGTATCGAAATCGGGAATCGGAAAAATTGATGCCTATTTTCCGGTGCCAAAACAATTCTTTTGTCTTTTTTTATTTGATTTTGTTTAAAGTAAAATCTTCCATTGCTGGTAAAAATGATAAAATAATAAATGTTTATTGATTTTAAATTACCAGTAAAGCTAAAAGCGATAGATCACTCTCTACAGGTGTATTTTGACGTTTAGGAAAATATCTGCACATTTAACGTGTTTTTACGAAAATCGGAATCGTTAATTATATCGGAACCGGGAATTTAGCACAGAATCGGGAATTTAGCACGGAATCGGTAATTGTATCGAAATCTTGAAAATATTGTAATCATCTCATCATTTAAAAATATTGAATGCATTTTAACTATTTACCATGTTATTCAATTGTTTTCTAATAAGCTGTACCCGGCCACACGTTGCTGTGGCTCAGTTTGTTTAAATGAAAAAAAAAACAAAAAACAAAAAGACAAAATGTATGTTGATATTCTCAATACTTGTTGATACACAATATTTTGAGACTTGTTAATGGTTATTGTAAAGGTCCAGCGAATTGTGAAGTAAATAAAAATGGTACATGCGTTGAAGTCATTATTCCCCCCCCCCAATATCCTTATTTTCGTATATATTTTAGGGAAAAATATTGCTTTCAAATATAATTAATGAGAATATTTTATTCCTTTTAGTTCCTCTTCGTTATTGTAGCGAAATTCAGAAATCGAAATAATGATGTTTAAGTGAAACCAATAGAGAATTTCCATGTCGCAGTAATGTAAATAGCAAAACTCGCGAAAAACGATAACGTATGAATCAATTATTAAAGAAAATTCTTTTCGAAGAAATTAGAATTGTTATCAATTTCCCTTGTGTGTTAAAGCGAGCAGTTACTGTTAATTAAAAAAAACAAACAAACAAACAAACAAAACAAAAACAAAAACCAAACAAAACAAAAAAACAACAGAGCCATTACATCTTGTAGCAAATGAAATGTACAAATACTGTTATAGCGTTTAAAAAATGGTATTCAAATTATATTTCAAACTAACTGGACCCGTTTCTCGGCGTTGTCCGAGGAGATCATAAAGAAATTAAATAAAATATTATTAAACATTCTATTTTCATTCCTAAGTGTTGCTCGCTGAAAATATGCCACAAAACTAGAACAGACTCGACAAGAGAACCCCTCTCCCCCCAAAAAAAACAAATGAAACTATAATTATCTGGGGCATCATCATGTGTGAGTAAGTACATCTTAATAAGATTAAATGATATAAAGGGCCGTGTGATGTCCAAATAATGAATTTGATTTTTTTTTTAACTTAGAGAGTATATATCCGGAATTACGCTGATTACAAAAATACCAACTTTGTACTGTTTCATTATGTATATTTCAATTTTCAACTGGTCATATGAATAGACAGTTGCTTTTTATACAATGGATTTTGCTTCTAACTGCTTATATAGGATGATTATTAATGTATAAATAGGCGTAGTATGTACGGCACAATCACGTTGACACACAGGTTCTCGCCAGATCACCGAAGTTAAGGAACGTTGAGACTGGCCAGTACCAGATGGGTGACCATTTGGAAAGGCTAGGCGCTGTATGTACCTTCTGGGAAGGTTGGGCGTGGGGCCAGCACCCTCATCCTGTAAAAAGAACTCCTCGCTACAAAAACATCTACAAAAAAGTTGTAGATGGCCTATGCCCCTCCAGGGGGGTCAAGGGCTATGGATGGATGGACATATGCGTAGTATTTCGCATGGTGCTAAATTATTTTGAATTTATTTATGTTGAATTGTTTAAGATTTATGATTAAAGGAATAACAGAATAATAGCCTATGGGAATACTTGAATAACAGATAATAAAAATCGGAATAATGGATTAATCTCATAATGGAGTAACCATAGAATGAAATCAAAGTATAAAAGAATAACAAAAAAGAGCTTACGAATGAGTGAATACTGAAACCAAGGCTTAAGAAAAAAAAATGGAATCAAACTTTAAGTAAATGAAAGAATTACACTTTTTATTTACTCATGTTCACCCCTTACAAAACATGTCGCCACTTGGACGTAAGGGGCTTTTATTTGGGACCATGTCTAGGAAAGATTAACAAGATATTTGTTTATACTTCTTTTAAACTTCTGTATATCAGCACAGCCAGGGAAGCAGGCAACAGGAAGGGAATTCCAAAGTCTAGATGTTCGAGGGGAAGAAAACTATTAGAATAGAAAGCTTTCTGGCATTTAGGAACACCAACAATGAAAGGGTGAGATTTTATTGCTAAACGGGTTTGTCGGGCATATGTACGTACAGGGGGTACAAGTGAAACGAGTTAATCAGAACACATTTTATTAAAATATTTGTAAAACAGGCACAGTGATGCAACATTGCGGCGATGTGACAGGGGCTGGAGCTTAGTTGATAAAGTGGGACCGAGTGAATTGACAACTCTTTTTTGTGACCCTATCTAAGAGGGAGAGACTAGTGATAGATGTACCAGCCCAAATGTGGCAACAATACTCCATGCATGGGTGAATGGTGGCCTTGTAGAGGTACAGGATACTCTCAGGTGTGAGGAGTCTTTTAGCTTGATAGAGGGAACCCACTTTCTTTGCAGCAGCATTTGCAATGTCCTGTATGTATTTTTTCCAGTTCATATTGCCCGCAAATGTTAGGACGAGGAGTTTGAAGGTAGAATTCTCAGGTAGAGTGCTATTTGTCATGGATATAAGCGGTTGGAGAGGCGTCTTGTAATTGTTAAAGGAGAGCAGCTTAGTTTTACTAACATTAAATGCTACCATCCATTTGCGGTCCTATTCCACTATAGTCTGGAAGTCATTTTCTAACGATTCTGCTTTGTCTTCCATTTATGTACATCTGTTCTTCCCTCATGCATATTATAGAGCGTTGTATCATTAGCAAATATACCCATCTCGGACACAATATTATCAGGGAGGTCGTTTATGAATACCAGAAATAATAATGATGTGTGATGGTTAATGTTCACAGAATTTCTCAATGGAGTTATTTAAATACTTTGTTGTGGCGGATTGTGTAAATAAGGTTTGACATCCAGATATTAGGTGGCCATGCGTGTTCGTTTGTGTGTGCGCGTTTGTGTGCGTATGTGTGTGTGCGTGACAAAGATAGAACGAATACATCAACGTTAATGGAATGAATAGGAAAACTGTAAAACATTCCTGGATTTATTGACGTTTCGTCTCTATTCAAGTGACTTCATCAGGATGAATGATTCTCGAATATGTGCATTTGGGTGATGTGAAAAGGGGTTTATACCTCTTTAGTTAAACGAGACATGTTCTTTAGGGATGAGTATTTTTAACGAAAATTTCTAAAATAACATGACGCGTCCGAAGGAAGGAACAAAAATCATTTCACAACCGACATTTCCAAATTATGGTTTTAATTGATTTTCTTCTGAAATTCATTCAAACTGATGAAGTCCCTTAAATATGGATGAAACATCGATAAACTAATATTTAGATTTTTATTGTTAGTCACACACACACACGAACGCATCTATTATAATAATAAGTCGTATTCGTTTGTTCACATAGTCATATATGACGTCATAGCAAATATATTATAGATGTTCAGCATACGTCATATATGACACTAAAGCAACTGATGTCATATATGAAAACGTCATATATGCCATCAAAGCAACTGATGTCATATATGATAACGTCATATGTGACATCAAAGCAACTGATGTCATATATGATAACAAAAGCCAAGCCATACAATATATGATAATAAAAGCCAAGTACGTCCAAGGATGGAATACTGTTGCCATATCTGGGCAGGAGCTGCTAAAAACAGCATATCCTGCCTTGATAGAGTACAAAATAGACTTCGTGGCTTAGTGGGGGATACCCTTTTCTCTACCCTGCAACCTCTCTCCCACAGAAGAGACGTTGCGAGCCTATCCTTGTTTTATCGTTATTTCCATGGCAGGTGCTCGTCTGAACTCCAATCTCTGCCCCCCCTCGCCAATCTTTCACGAAAAACACCCGTCTAGCTGAATCCACTGTGAAAAATTTCCCCCACTCTATATCTGTGCCTAAATCAAAACGCGGATTCCATGAACAAAGCTTCTTTCTTAGAACTGCACGCCTGTGGAACTCTGTTCTGTCTGCCTGCTTCCCACCGGACTACAACTTGGATGTCTTCAAGTCCAACGTTAACAAATTCCTAATGAACCGCCCCTTAAGTAAACACTTCATCAAATCTCCACACTAACGTAATGTACTTGCAATAACCCTTATCCCTGAGTGGCTTCCGGGCCTTGATAAGTGGTGATCACTGTGTAAAAAAGAAGTCATATATGATGTCATATATGATAACGTCATATATGACATCAAAGCAACTGATGTCATATATGATAACGACATATATGATAACGTAATATCTCTCTCTCTCTCTCTCTCTCTCTCTCTCTCTCTCTATATATATATATATATATATATATATATATATATATATATATATATATGATGGAAATAGTATTCCGACAAAATAGAGAAATAAAAAGGAACAAACCGTATCATGCGGAAGTCTGGAAATAAAGACGAAACGTTAATAAACACATAATACGGTTTGTTCCTTTTTATTTCTCTCTCCCCCTCTCTCTCTCTCTCACTCACTCACACACACTCTCTCTCTCTCTCTCTCTCTCTCTCTATATATATATATATATATATATATATATATATATATATATATGGGGTAAGTCAAAGATTAGAGATCAAGTGAATTTTCCTGTCAGATATTATATTGCGGTAAGGTAATACTTTCAGGATGATCCTAGCCAAAAAGGTAGAGCTCAATATATAAAGATAGAGCAATATATAAGTTTAATGATTAATGTAAAATTCTGTAGATTAAAGTATGTACAAATATATTTAAGTTAAGAATTTATTGTTTAAAACAAGGAATACATGGAGAAAAATGATATTTATTTTCTTAATCCATGGATTTTCAATAATGGCTCATATCATCACCTTTATTCTTAAGCACCATCTAAATAACTTTTGAATAACATTTTCCATATATCTGCTGAAAAGCAAAATATTTGGTTATTCATAGCTGAACGTTTTTGCTAATTGCATTTCATTTCCTCTGATGATATGACCCTTATTGAAAATACATGGATTAAGGAAATAAACATAATTTTTCTCCATATATTCCTTGTTTCAAACAATAAATTCTTAACGTAAATATATTTGTGTATATTTTTATCTACAGAATTTAACTTTAATCATTAAACTTATATATATATATATATATATATATATATATATATATATATATATATATATATATAGATATATATAAACACACACACACACACACACACACACACACACACACACACACACACATATATATATATATATGACTACTTCATTTACCCACATAAATTAATATACGAAAGTATAAATTTATGCGTAAGCTTTAAGTATTTACTTCTACAGTGCTCAATACGTAGGTAGAGCTAGGTAGTAAGCTATAAAATATATATGGCAATTAAATTACACAGAATATTCTGCGTTTCATCGACGCTTATGCATAAGCCTGATGAATCCTAGCGTGGATGAAACGCAGAATATTCTGTGTAGCTTAATTGCCATACATATTTTATAACTTATATATATATATATATATATATATATATATATATATATATATATATATATATATATATATGCCAAGAGGTATATCACGTTAAAAAGAACAAATGAAAAATGTAGGAGATGCCAAACTAGTAAAAACAAATAAAGTTACGGCTTGCATGAAGACTCTTTCAAAAGTAACTGAAGGGCGAAAACAATTCCTTAGAGACAATCAAATTCAAATTTGAATTTAAATCCAGTTGAATACAATAAGTTCGATTAGAAAATTTTCAACGCAGCTAAATTTATGGAAATTGTTTTTGCGGATAGTGCGGTTGTCAAAAGATAGGTTTATCCCCAGTTGAGTGGATTCGAGAAAGTAGATGGACGGGGAAACCGACATGTAAACTCCCATCGTTGGCTTAATTAGAAAAGACGATTTCAGAATAATTTTTAAAAATTAGGGTCAGCCTAAAAACATGACAGCACGTGAATGTTTCTGTTTCTATATCTTGTCTAGACAGACCGAAAATAATTTTCTGCAAATTGTTACAAGTGATCAAAATGTTACAGGTCCAATGTCAATATTAAAAGGATGGGGTATAAAGATTAGAAAGTATTAAGCGTGGTAAAATCATAGTTCATTGGTAATTATAATTATATATATATATATATATATATATATGTATATATATATATATACTAGATAATCGGAAGAGAAATTCTCGAAATAAAGACGAAACGTTGATGAACACATAACTCGATCTGTTCCTTCTCTCTCTCTCTCTCTCTCTCTCTCTCTCTCTCTCTCTCTGTATATATACATAACAATATTTATATATATATATATATTTATACATATATTTATATGCATATATATTGTCACAGACATAACAAGTAAGGCATTTATACTTAATACAATTGAATACATACATATATATATATATATATATATATAGACATATATATGTATGCAATGATTGATTTGTAAATCGCCACTTGTTTTCGTCTTCTCTCATCAACACCGACTATATTTCATTCCTCGTATTGTGATAGCCTTCAAAATCTCTACTACATTTATAAATATATATATTTTTATTTTACAAGGAAGTCACCACCTATCAAGGCCCAGAGGCCACTCGGGGATAAGGTTTATTGCGTGTGCAGTAATCAATGGGATAATAACGTAGTAATCGCTAGTAATGGATATCTGATAAAGTGTTTTACTTAAGTGGGCGGTTCATCAGGAACTTGTTTATGTTGAACTTGAGAGAGAGAGAGAGAAAGAGAGAGAGAGAGAGGGGGGGAGAGTGATGGAAAGGGAGAGGAGAATATACGAGGTTCCTCAATAAGTTTCCAGACTCTTTATCCAAGCATTTTAAACTTTATCCAAGCATTTTAAATTTTCGTAGACTCTTGAAAATCAGTATGTTATTGCTATACATCTTATGGGATGACTTAATAATTTTTATGATTTCAGATTTAAATTAAAATCTACGGCAGGAATTGGAACACCCCATACTAAATTGTCACGGCTGGTGAATTTTTAAAATGCATTCTGGACGTGACGACACTTTTGTAAGAACGATATCCAATAAAATTCTGCTTTAAACTTGGAAAAATGCCACAGAACCTTTTGGTGTGCTTCAGACTGCTTTTCAACCATCTTGTGCGGATCCCTCATCAGTTTTTGAGATTCAAACTATTTGACTATTTGGTGGGCATTAAGACAGTTCCTCGCCTTCTATAGTCCAGCTCTTGCCTTCTGTGACTTTTGGTTATTTCCTAAGCTCACGGAAAACCTTAGATGCTGTCTTAATGAGAGAATTGAGAAGATGACTTCCAGAATTGTTAGGACCTTTATTATTTCTGATATTCATAAATGACCACCATGATAAATTTTTATCTGAGACGGGTATGTTTGCTGACGACACCACGCTCTATAACAGACATGAGGGGAAAACGAATGAACACGTATTCAACGAAATACCAGACACCCTAGAAAAAGACCTTTGTGGCGGAATGGGGACAAAAATTGATGGTCACATTCAATGCTGCCAAGACTAAACTCTTTTCCTTTAATAACTACAAGAAACTAATAGTCTAATGATACATTACCTGAAAGTAACTCATTCAAACTCCTCGACTTAATGTTCACGGGGAACATACGTTGGTACAGATTCATTATGTGCATTGGCAAGACTGCTGCAAAAAAGGTGGGCTCTCACTACCGTGCTAGAAAACTATTTACGCCTGAGATTATCATGTACCTTTACAAGGCTACCACTCGCCCATTTATAGAGTATTATTAGCACATTTGTACTGGTGCATCTGCTACTAGTCTCTCTCTCTCTCTATCTCTCTATCTATCTATCTCTATCTCTCAGACAGGGTTAAAAAAAGAGTTGCCAACATAATAAGTCCCGCACTATCAGCTAGGCGTCAACCGCTGTCCAATCGACGAAATGTTGCATCCTTCTGCCTGTTTCACAAATACTTTAATGGTAGATGCTTCTACGAACTACAAGCTCCAGTATTACCTCGACGTAAATACCCTCGTCAAACCTGACAAGCAGCAAAATCCCACCTCTGCAAAGTAGAAATCCCCAAATGTAAGGAAGCCTTCTACTCTAATAGTTTCTTTACTAGGACTGCTAGATTTTGGAATTCCCTTCCGGGTTCCTGCTTCTCCAACTGTACTGACATGCAGAAGTTCAACTATAATGTAAACAGACTTCTTGCTTCTCAGCTCTCCCACATATTACCCCTACAAATTATGTCCCAGATAGTAGCTCCCTACATCAAAGTGGCACTGTGCCTTGTTTAGGGTGAAAATGCAATAAAAAAAAAAACTGCATTGCAACTGGAGGAGGTTACTTCGAAGTGGACTAGAGTTTCATGTGGGTACTATCAATAAAAGTGCCATTACGAAAAAAATATCGAAACTCACTGAAGGCACCTAGTATAAAGAAGCTTTATAAGAAAGATGTGACAAACATATCCCGGGCAACATCGGATTATCCTGCTAGTACTAACTAAATAAATACCGTGATTGAATGTTCAGAACCATTTGTAAAAAAAAAAAAAAGAAAAAGAAAATGGCGTAAAAGCATACATTATCCAGATGTTTTACCTGTTTGACTTTGTTCAAATCGCATTCTCAGGATTTACAGAGAACCACCATCTTTTCTTTCGGGCGATGTCTTCTTCGGCGAGGAACTCTTTGTAAACATCTCCAAACGTTGGAGCTAATCTCTGTCCGTCTTCATCGTTCGCTTGCTCCGCCATGGGTCCCTGCCCT
>NC_136516.1:25172450-25217450 GCF_053919585.1 Euprymna scolopes | reverse complement strand
TGGTATCTATTTGTTTGAATCGTAAATTGAACTCATTAATACGAAAAAAAAATGAACATAAAATGGTGAGGTGCACCAGAGCTTGAACAAGGGGATCATTCGATCTGTTATCAAATGTTCTACCACTAAGCTATAGCTCTACATTATAATAAAGCTGTTGTTTTTTTTAAGTAGAAATGATTTGCTGAAAATTTATTATTTTCCTTGGCCGGTGTAATGTAAAATATTCCCCTGTAAGAATTATTTTTTATTTATAAGAGAGAAAAGATCGGGTTTTTTCGATTTCCGATACTTATCCGATGAATTTCTGCACAAAACATATCTAAGAACACTGCCAGACATATAAATTACCTTTGTGTGAGATTTGCAAAAGATAGGCTCAGCCGTTTCGGAAAATATAAGGAAGGGACTCACATGCACACACACAAAGTGACTTAAATATAATAGAAAGGATAACTCTTCTATTATATAAAAATAACTTTGTGTGTGTATGTGTGTTTATGTTCCTTCCGTATGCGCCGATTTTTATGAAATGTCACACAAAGGTGCTTTATGTGCCAGGCAGTGGTTTTAGATAGGTTTTGTATAGGAATGTCTCCGATAAGTATCGATAATCGATAATCGAAATAATCAGATGAAAGAACAAACAAGCGATTTGAACACCTTACACAGCCTAAGATCACAAGTGCATTTGAGAAGTTTTATTACCACACGAGCTGAAAGCCCGGCATATAAAATCAGTAGGTTCTTTGATATGACAGGGGCGCATTAGAAATTAATTCTCCTGTTTAAAACACACTGCAACATGATATTTTACTTTTTCATTTTAAACTTAAGTTTAAGCCATTATTACCGCACAGGCCAAAAGACCAGACATATAAAATCAACATGACTAGGTTTCTTGATATGACAGGGGCGCGTTCGATATGAATATTTTTGTTTAGAGCACAATTGAATCATGATACTTGACTTTTTTTTTACTTTTTTTTTTTACTTTTTAAATTTTAATTCAATCCGTTATATATAAAAACAATTTTATAAAATCAACAATAGGCTGGAATGTATTGTAGACTAAGTCACAAGCTCCCTCCCTGTGCACTACGAAGGGTACCCAACTAGAGCAGGCAATCAATCGCTTTAGCTGAAAAAAAAGGACGGTTTTACCGATTTCGATAACAATAAAAATATAGAAGTGTGAAAATTTTTTATTACATTTTCACCGCAAACAAGGCATATTGCCACTTTGTTGTAGGGGGTTACTATCATGGACATAGGCATCAGGGGTACTGTGGAGGGAGTTGGGCAGCAAGATGTTTGTTCATGTTACACGGCAGGGAATTCCAAAGTCTAGCTGTCCTGGGGAAGAAACTACTGGAGTAGAAGGCTCTCTTACATCTAGGGATCTCTACTGTGAAGGGGTGGGATATAGCTGCTTGTCGGGTTTGTCGGGGGTATTTACGTCGAGGAGGCACAAGTGCTTGCAGTTCGTCAGAGTATTCACCGTTAAAGTACTTGTAGAAAAGGCAAAGAGATGCAACATTTCGTTGATGGGACAGGGGCTAAAGTTTGGATGACAGTTCAGGACCTATCAGATTGGCGACTCTCTTTTGAACCTTATCTAGGAGCGAGAGACTAGTGGTAGATGCACCAGCCCAAATATGACAACAATACTCTATACATGGGCGAATGGTGGCCTTATAGAAGTATAGGATACTTTCAGGCATTAGTATCTTTCTAGCACGGTAGAGAGAACCTATCTTCTTCGCAGCGGTCCTGGCGATACTTTCGATGTAATTGTTCCAACTCATGTTTCCTGAGAGCGTTTGGCCGAGGAGTTTAAAAGATGTACTTTCAGATACGAGGCATTGGCCATTGCTATTGGTGGTAGAAAAGGTTTCTTGTAATTATTGAAGGAAACAAGTTTAGTCTTGGCAGCATTGAATGTGACCATCCATTTATGTCCCCATTCCACTACAGATCGGACATCCTCTAGTGCTTCTGCCATTTCTTTAGATATGTGTTCATTTGTTTTCCTGTCGTGTCTGTTATAGAGAGTGTGGTGTCGTCAGCATATATACCCATCTCACAGGCAATTTTGTCAGGAAGGTCATTCATGAATATTAGGAATAACAGAGGTCCCAGGATAGAACCCTGAGGCACTCCCGCATTTATATCGTATTGTTTAGATGTACGACCGTCGAGGACAACCTGGAGTTTCTCTTATCTAAGAAGGATTTAATTATGTCATGTATTCTTCCAGTGATACCATATGATCTGATTTTCCTGAGGAGACCTTCATGCCATACCCTGTCAAAAGCCTTAGATATATCTAGAGCTACCGCTCTACCCACCCCCGCTTTGTCCAGTGACTGGTATATACGTTCTTACAGTTAGGATGTCTGCTGTTGAACGGGTTTGTCTAAATCCATATTGTTGGTCAGTCAGAAGTTTATCATCTGTAAGGTGATGGACTAGAGCTTGGTTAATTATTGTCTAAAATATTTTGTCGAAAAGTGGGAGGAGGCTAATGGGGCGATAATATACTGGGTCAGTTCTTTCGCCAGAATTCTTGAAAACTGGTATTATAGAAGCAGTTTTCCAGCAGGTAGGAAAGCAAGGTTCATTAAGTCATTTGTTGTAAAGTTTGGAGAGAACTGGAGCTACTTCGGCGGAGCACTTTTTTAATAGCACAGCCGGGATGGGATCAGGTCCACATGTTTTTGCAGTCAAGATTTCTTATGATGGCATACACCTGAGAAAAATGCCCGATTATATAGAAAAATTAATATTAATCAAAATATCGGTACCCTCGATTTCAAATCCGATTTTAGGAGACTAATTGATGACCAAAAAATATTAAATTCTCTCCAGCCTTTGCTTTTATCTGTTCTCATCGTAAATGGCGACCAACACGTTGTTTTGTTTTGCAGATCGTAAATAACGTGCGGTCGCCATTTCCGGTGAGAACAAATAGAAACATAGACTAAAGAGAATTTCATATTTTTTTCGACGATAATCTGGTCCCCTTATATCGGATTTGAAACCGACGGCACCGATGTTTTCTGATCTTCGGTTACATTTGAAAATACATATATAACTTAATGCACAGAACGAACTCTATGATAAGGGTTGATGAGTGTAAGAAAGACGTGAGGCAAAACCGTGATGATCGGTAATGGTGGAACTTGGGTAAGATTTAATTATATAAGATGGCGGCTCAATGAGAACTTGTTTTCATTAAACTTGAAACTGACAATGTTATAATCAATGTTATAATAATATTATATATATATATATATATATATATATATATATATATATATATATATATATATATATATATATACTAGCAGTTCAGCTCTGCTTTGCTCGGGCCCTATGTACTGTTCATAATTTTATGTGCATATGTATACTAAAAATTTGAACTCATGTCTAGGTAACCTACATCTAAAATTTCAAGTGTTTAGACTCAAAATTAGCGGAGGAGTTTGGTAGAATCTGCAAAGGTCAACTCTTTCAACTTTGACCTTTTGGCAGTAAAATTTTGACTCAAAAATTGATTAAAAAGCTTGCTGCATGTCTGAATACGCTTTGTGTAAAATTTCAAATGTTTAGACACAAAATTGGCTGAATAGTTCGATAGAGGCCGAAAAAATCAAATCTTTTGAACTATGACTCCTTTGCAGATAATTTTTTTGCCAAAACCGATTAAAAAGGTTTCCCTATGTCTGAATACACTTTATGTAAAATTTCAAATGTTTAGACCAAAAATTGTCTGAGTAATTTGGTAGAAACCTCAGAGGTCCAATTGTTTTAACTTTGAAACCAATTTTGACCCCTTAACGTTTATTGTTTTGGGCTCAAATCAAGTTATTAAGTTAGAACCATGTCCAAGTTACCTATATCTAAAATTTCAAATGTTTACATCCAAAATTGGCGACGGAGTTTGGTAGAGTTTTCAAAGGTCAAATCGTTGAACTTTGACCCCTTGACAGCCAAATTTCTGGCCGAAAACCGATTAAAACTATTTTCCCAAATCTCAATACCCCTTATGTTAAATTTCGAGTCTGTAGACTAAAAATTGACAGAGTAGTTTGGTAGGGAAATGTACACAGACACAGGCAATTTCACTTTTATAGATATATAGATAGATATATAATCTGACGTTATTGTTTTCAGGTTAACTAACCAATGAGTACGGCATAATCACGTTGACACACCGGTTCTCGCCAGATCACCGAAGTTAAGTAACGTTGAGACTGGCCAGTACCAGATGGGTGACCATTTGGGAAGGCTAGGCGCTGTATGTACCTTCTGGGAAGGTTGGGCGTGGGGCCAGCACCCTCACCTTGGAAAAAGAAGTCCTTGCTACAAAAACATCTACAAAAAGTTGTAGATGGCCTATGCTCCTCCAGCGGCTCAAGGGCTATGGGTGGAACTAACCAATGAAGTATAATAGTGCTCAATATCCGTCTGAGTTCTTAGGGCAAGGTGGGAGATAGCCAGGCGTATTAAAGTGATTGGAAGGGGTAGAGGAGCGTAGGTTTGTTTCACTTTACGCCAAGATATTCTATATATATATATATATATATATATATATATATATATATATATATATATATATATATATATATACAGTGATGATCATATTTATTGGCACGGTAAAATAAAAGTTAAATTTTGTCTAATAAATTCTAAAAAAGGGATTAAATTAAAGAAAATAACAAAGTATATTATGTATTTTTAACTGGCCTTTCCGATGCAGCAATCGGATTTTAGAAAAAATAAATAACAAAGGAACAACAAACATAATTGCAAAAAACCCTTGTTCAAAATTATTGGCACGGCTTTGTTTTTCTTTTAGTATCAGTATAATATCAATCAATTTCCGGTTTACGTGCTTTCTGAACTTTTTTATAGCCATATTATGCTTGTTTAACGCTAATTCAGTGAATAATTTTTTTCAGATAATTTTTAGATAGCGATTTATTTAAACTATTATAAGTGACTAAATTATAATTTTCAATCGCCATGGTTAAAACTAAGGAACACAGCGAAGACGTCAGAAAGCTTGCTGTAGCATGCCATACCAATAGGGAAGGCTATGATAAGATTTCAAAGAAGCTAAACCTTCCCAAATCCACTGTTAGAGCCATAATAAACAAGTTCAAATCGCAAGGCCACGTTATGAGTTTAGAGGGTAGAGGGAGAAAAAGGATTCTTTCCCCAAGAGATGAACGGAAAATTGTTCGACAAGTAAAACAAAACCCAAAGATCTCTGTTGGGGAGATTGTTGATGAACAGAGCACCTCTGGAGTGAATGTATCTCGACATACAGTTGGTAGAGTTTTGAAGAGAGCTGGTTTAAAAGCATGTCGTCCGAGAAAGACTCCCTTATTGACGCCTATGCACCTGAAAGCAAGGCTAGCCTTTGCAAAACGTAATATTGATAAAGATGTTGCATTCTGGAAACGTGTTCTATGGACTGACGAAACGAAAATAGAGTTATTTGGCCATAATAAAGTGTCTTATATTTACAGAAAATCTGGCGAAGCTTTCCTGCCTAAGAACACCATACCCACAGTGAAGCACGGTGGAGGCAGTTTGATGTTTTGGGGATCCTTTGCTGCCTCTGGACCAGGGCGACTTGTTAAGGTCACAGGTAGCATAAAAAGGAAGATTATGTTAAAATATTGGATGAAAACCTGAAAGACTCTGCTAAAGAGCTCTCACTTGGTCGTCGTTGGTGGTTCATGCAAGATAATGACCCAAAGCATTCGGCTAAACTGACTAAGAAATGGCTTGAGGACAATCATATTAATGTTTTGGAGTGGCCATCACAAAGCTTAATCCAATTGAAAATTTATGGAGAACATTAAAATTGAGGGTAATGCAAAGGAAGCCTAAGAATCTTATTCAATTGGAGGATTATTGTCAGGAAGAGTGGGCTAAAATTACTACTGAAGAGTGCAACAACTTGGTTGTAAACTATGAAAAGCGACTGAGGAAGGTAATCAAGGCCAAAGGCTATACAATTGATTATTAAATAAATCGTGCCAATAATTTTGAACAAGGGTTTTTTGCAATTATGTTTGTTGTTCCTTTGTTATTTATTTTTTTCTAAAATCCGATTGCTGCATCGGAAAGGCCAGTTAAAAATACATAATATACTTTGTTATTTTCTTTAATTTAATCCCTTTTTTAGAATTTATTAGACAAAGTTTAACTTTTATTTTACCGTGCCAATAAATATGATCATCACTGTATATACTCTTTATTTGGTTTTACATAAGGCAGTAATATGTTGCTACAGTCATGAGCATGTTGTATTATTATTGGTTACTAGAGACCTCTTCAAACGATACAGCTTATACGAGGGACGAGTAGGAAGAAGAAAGACATGCCTCAAAATCACTACCAATGAAATATTTATGGCTTCCCCTTTTTATTCTTCCTTTTTTTAGTACAAATAGACAAATTTTTATAGAAGCTATCGTAGTAATTGCAAGAGAGAAATAGCGACAGCTGATAGAGAATGCACCGAAACCACCAGAAAACGCATTGAAGCACAGAAATTAGACACTCGAGATTTCTGGAAAATCTACACCTGTGTAGTAAAAAAAATAGGCAATCAACAATTCCCCCCACTATCCAACAATCATAAGGTTGCTTGCATAGCAACCTAGAAGGCTAACATGCGCTTGCCAATCGGTTTGCCTCAAACTCTACATTGGACCTAGAAAAACACTACCTCCCTGATTTTCCTTTGAGGACAGAAACCACATTAGATGATCTGAAAGTCACCCCTTCTCAAGTATATGATATGATTAAAAAAAAAATAGACATCTCAAAAACATGTGGAACTGATCTCATCCCGGCTGTACTATTAGAAAAATGCTTCACTTAGGTTGCTCCATTTCTCTTCAAACTCTTCAATAAATGCCTTAAGGAATCTTATTTTCCTGGCTACTGGAAAACTGCTTCTGTGTTAGCAGTTTACAAGAATTCTGTCGAAAGAACTGACCCATTAAATTACTGCCCCACTATCTGCGTCCATCTCTTCGCTCAAATATTTGAATCCATAATCAATGAAGCTTACAGATTCTAACCTTCTGTCCGACCAACAATATGGATTTAGGCAAGCCCGTTCTACAGCAGATATCCTAACTGTAATCTCTGAACGTATTTACCATGCACTGGATAAAGCAGGGGAAGGTAGGGCAGTAGCCCTAGATATATCTTAGGCTTTTGACAGGGTGTGACAAGAGGGACTTCTCAGGAAAATCAGATCATATGGTATCACTGAATGAATGCTTAACATAATTAAATCCTTCTTAAATGATAGAAGCATCCAGGTTTTCCTCGATGGACGTACGTCAAAACAATATGATATAAATGCGGGTATGTCTCAGGGGGCCTTTATTACTCTTGATATTCATAAATGACCTCCCTGATAAAATTGTCTCTGAAAACAGAGACATTTGTGAATACGCGAGGGGAAAACGAATGAACACATATCGAAGGCAATAGCGGAAACCCTAGAGGAAGACCATCAGTCTGTAGTAGAATGCTGTCAAGACTAAGCTCGTTTCCTTTAATGATTACAAGAAATCTTCTCAACCACAAATAGCTATGGCTAATGATACATTACCTGAAAATACTTCGTTCAAAATCCTTGGCTTAACGAACATGAGCTGAACAGATACATCGAGGGCATTGGTGGGCTCTCTCTACCGTGCTAGAAAATTACTTATGCCTTAAAGTATTCTATACCTCTACAAAGTCACCATTCGCCTATGTATGAAGTATTGTTGTCATATTTGAGGTTGTGTGTCTGCTACTAGTCTCTCACTCCTGGACAGGGTTTAGAAGAAAATCGCCAACCTAATAGATCCCAAACTGTCAGCCTTCAGCCTCTCTTCCACCAATCTTGCATTCCTCTGCCTGTTTTACAAGTGTTTTAATAGTATATGCTCCGACGAACTTCAAGCCCTTGTACCCCTCAATGGAAATACCCCCGACAAGCAGCAAAATCCCACCCCTAAACAGTAGAGATCCACAGATGCCAGAAAGTCTTCTGTTCTAATAGTTTATTCCCAAGATACGATGCGATTGAAAAACATTACATCGCATGGAGTTCGATGGGAGGTAGGTGCACAACCCTAGTTTGTACATCCGACGAGGCGCTGGGTTTGAGTTTGAGTTCTCTCCTTAGTGTATTGGACATGCGATGCTAGGTTCTACGGAAACCAGCCCGATCAGTATTTAAGGGTAGGGTTAGACAGGTTAACCACTCTGAGTGGAAAAACTTTTATAGGTCTTCGACTAAGGTAAGTATGAATGTTGTCCCTGCGTTTATTTTTATCGGTACTAGGAGAGCTTTCAAAGATGTTCATCTCACCCTTTGTTTTGTCCCCGGTCTGTTTGCCCCTATACGTACATTGATCTTGGAAGACACCGTCTATTCGCTATGCTCCAATCCCGGTCAAATTTGTTTTTGAATGATCACCTCTAGTTTCCACACCACCCACTCCCAACTAGGGAATGACCTGCTTGTTTTTCGACAAAAAGTCGAAAAACAGTGGGCGTTCCACACTTAGAATTAGGTTGGGAGGGCCTTACTAACCCGCCCCCCTCCTAGGAATTTTATTTAGTTTTCTTTTCTTTTTTTTATTGTGTTTTAGTTTGCCCAACCCATCATTCCATCCTTTTATTTTCGGGTTGAGTTTGTGCCCCCCCCCCTGTGTATTGGACATACTTACGAAAGAAATAAAAAAATCTACTTTAAATTTTTAAATATAATTTTTAAAATTTTATCTGCTGTAAATACATGCTTTTTTCATTCTTACATAATTGTAAATAAAAATCGCAGTATCTGGGGCATATTTTAAGTAAACGCCATGAAGAGGATGAGGTATTATGGTGATAGTGAATTAGATTAGGGCCAAAATAAAGTTTTTAAATAAAAAGACTAGCAAAATTAGTTAGGTGACCCCCCCCCCGACCTCCATTTCCCTCTACTGACCTTGTGCCAAAGTGTATTGGATCCCAAATGAGGCTCTGGCAGTAGATAATACCAGAGCCGGAACCAACATGCTAAATAATAATATCCAGTTACGCTCGTATACTGAACTGATGGCTACGATGAACAATCCACTTATTGTATGCTTGGCAATATATGCTGTTACTTTATTCTGTTTTTCTTTGTAAATACTTTAACAGGACTATAACAGAAACTCTGCCTCGTCCGCTATATTTTCTCGACCGTTTACATACCGAGTACCTCTTTTTTCAAGCATCTCGATAACTTTCTGCGCGAGAAATGCTTCAAAAACCTAAGCGACATCAAAAACGCCTTCGGTCCTGGATATGACATTTAACTATATCCGATGGTGAGGCCCAGCTTGCGAGCTTTGGGGAGTATGGAGCCACCCTTATATTACCGTTGCTCCCAGGTCCACTCTGACCCGGAGTGGTAGTACCTGTTAGGGTTCCAACAATGGGTTAAATAGAAACTGAATTGAAAAAAAATATATTCTATTAAAAAAATTTTCTTCAAAATAATTGGATTCGGCATTAAATAACCTAAAAAGGGGTGATATGCCGTAAACCAACCATCAACGAACGAACGAACCATAAAGAACGCAATTTTTTTACGTTATTGGCATAAATACACTTGTTTTGCATTAGCAATAGTTTGTTGATGCTGATCGTGCTTATTTCGATCAATAAATTTTTGTTTGAGCCAAGATATGTTCATCTGAATTTAAAAGTTAAAATACGCAAGAACTTTCTTGTCAACCCGATACAGTACCCGAGCCAGTTTGTCGTAATTATATTTTGATGAACAGTTATATTTGTATATGCCAACATCGGGAACTGAAACAACTGTACGCAATCTTGTGACCAATAATATATATATATATATATATATATATATATATATATATATATACATATATATATATGTATATATATATGTGTATATATATGTGTAAATATATGTATATATATGTATATATATATATGGATATATATGTATATATATATGTATATATATGGATATATATATATGTTTATAGAAATGTATATGTATATATATGTATATATATGTATATATAAGTGTATATATATGTATATATATGCATATATATGTATATATATATGTATATATATGTATAAATATGTATATATATATGTATAAATATGTATATATATGTATAAATATGTATATATATGTATAAATATGCATGTATATGTATAAATATGTATATACATATATATATGTATGCATATATATATATATATATAATGAGAAATAAATGAACCATAATTGAATGTTTAAAAAATGAATAAAAAAATAATACATCAGTCGATTAAAAAATACGAAGTGTAACATAACCAGAGAAAAAAAAAGTGAACAGAGTTCGGAATGTAATAAAATAAATAAAAGTCGATTAAGAGAAGAAAAGAATGTCCAGTATACCTCAAGTTACCTTGGATTGGACCTGAAGGCCAACGTATTGGAGACAAGATTTCCTCTCTTGTCACTTCGAATTTTGGTGCTTTAACCCTTCGAATTACTTTCTGAACAAAACGTGTTTTCCCCTCTTTTCGTAAGGACTGCTTGCCTCTCTCGCAGTCAAGTAATATTGTTTATAAATTCCAATGTCGGTGTGGTGCCGTCTATATAAGCAAGACGACCCAGCATCTTCAGGTTAGAATCGCCCAGCACGTGCCACGTTACATCCGAGATCATCAGCTTATTCCCAGGAGTTCCCAATTAGTTGAATCGGCTATTAGATAACACTTAGTAGATGGAAAAGACTGTGCTTTTACATTCTCTTCAGACTGTTTTCCTGTTTTGCACAGAGGACGCACCAAATTCCACTTGTCTGTCCTCGAGGCGATTGCAATTAGTTTCGCCCCCCCCCCTACTTTGTGTAAGCAGAAAAACCTTCACTGGCAGTTGGAACTATTTCGCGGGATACATTCCATCTAAGGTTCTTCCCTTTTATCAATTACAACAATACTACAAAAAACAAACAAACAAACAAACAAACAAAAAAACTATTCCTCTTTACAGACGTAAAATCCTTGATAAAGTTCGTCTGTACGAAAAGCGCTTTGGGTTTCGTTTCTTTTTGCATTTCGTGATTTTTTTTTTCTCTGGTTATGTTACACTTCGTGATTTTTTAATCGACTGATGTATTATTTATTTATTCATTTTTTAACATTCAATTATGGTTCATTTATTTCTCATTATTTTAAAATTTGGCTATTCGAATAAAGTTATATATATATATATATATATATATATATATATATATATATATATATAATAAAGCTGAATGTCCGTGTGTGTGTGTGTGTGTGTGTGTGTGTGTGTGTGTGTGTGTGTGGTCACGAATATGCTCCTACATGGTTGACTATTTTATAAAAACTGATTACATATAATGATAGAAAATGTATAGAGACACAGGAATGGGTATGTTTGATCTGGCAGAACAGTGGTTCAATAAAATTGTGGGGTCTGCGTTTGCGCCTGGTTCACAAAGTATGGAAATAAATTTAAATAAATTAAAAAATTAAAAAAAATGTTTACAAGTGTTTTTGATATAGATGTACATAAGAATACTTTGATAAGTATGTTTTAACTTAAATAGGGATGGTATAATAAAATTGTGGGATATATATATATATATATATATATATATATATATATATATATATATATATATATATGATGGACTCTCCTGTCAATTTCGACATATGAGCTTCCGCCACAACTAAGTTGCTCTGAAATCCACATAGATAATTTATTTATAGTGGTAAAGAACCAACTACACGTTTTGCTATAACTGCTAACCTTTGTCGGTGCAGATGACTGCCACAGAACAGAGTATACAGTAAACAGTTTTACATTAGAGCGTCCTTCTTCTAGACGCATGTCTTAACGAAGACTGGGGGTGCATTTCTCCGAGTTAATTAATGCGCCTCCAGATACCAACCGGGAAATTTCTACGACTCAGGACGGTACTTACAGCGCCTAGCCTTCCCAAATTTTTTACCCATTTGGAACTGGTCAGGATCAACGTTGCTTAACTTCGGTGATCTAGCGAGAACCGCTGTGTCAACATGATTGTGCCTCTGTATATATATATATATATATATATATATATATATATATATATATATATATATATATATATATATATATATATATATATATATATATATATATATATAATTTAAATATGAAAATAAAATTTATTATAAATAATTATGCCAGCCCCTTTAATAACTCGGTTCTTAGTTTAAAGCAGGTGAAATGAAGGTCAGTCACTCAAGCTCGAATGCGTATATTATGATTTTACAATCATTAGATCACTATAGAATGACGTTTCAACATTTAAAAATAAATGTTTAAATTACAACGGCATTTCCCGCGGTTCAAGTTGGTTGCGTGGGTTTATTCCTTGCTAATAGAGTCAGTAATAGCTTTGTAGCTGGGTTCGAATCTCCTGAACGGCGGTAATCGTGACCTCTGCACTGATGATTCCCGAAAGGATAAAACACTAGTGGATGTAGGTATTTAAAATTATTATTTAGAAATACATTTTTCACTGAATTACTTTTTTTTATAATCTTTTTATTATAATGTTCAGTTCGATATGCCGTATAAGTTCCCGGGGTTGACATGAAGATTGTCAAGTCGGAAAGATTTACCCGATGAATGTTGGAGGTTACCTCAGCAGAAACGTTGTGAAAATAACAATTAAGATGAGAATAGTAGTCCGAATAATCTACGTAATTCAAATTATCAATCGTTATCTAAGAAACCTGAAACACAATATTAAATCTACCAGATGAGACCTTTAATGTATATTCGAGTAAAATTTGTAGGAAACAACGAGTGTAAATACTTGAAATACTGACGGCGTTCTCTAATGAATGAAGTAGTTGTACAACGAATTGAATTGCAATCAAGTAATTGTCCGCCCAACAAGTGTGCATAAACGTGACCTTCATAATACATGCCCTTAAGGCTCGTGAGCTGAAAAATGACGTCATCGCTGAGGTCCTGGCAAGTAAGCTAATGAATCAAAGCATTTTACAAAAAGTATTAGAAAACTTAAAATTGCATTAAGAAAAAAGAGATAAATAAGGAACACAATGATGTGTACTGGAACTGATTTAATACTAATTTTAAAACCAAATTAAAAACGGAAAAGTGTTGTTTTTTTGCGTGAAAAGTAATTGAACATTTTGTTGTTTTATGGATTTGAAAGACTAAAATACGTCACTTATTTAAATTAAAAACAAAAACAAAACACGATTAAATTTATAGTAAAACTGAACTTTTTCAATATATAAACATTATGCATGTAAAAATCAACGTTGCAGAACATTAAATATGAATTGAGGCAATGAACAAGTATTAAACAATCAACTTAAAATTAAACGATAAATATTTTTGTAATTAAAACGAACAACAATAAATATTTTTCAAATCAAAACGAACAACAATATTAAAAAAATACCAGGTGCTGTATGTGCTCTCTGCTTATCTTTACATTATTTCCAGTCATCCTGGACTACTACTTTCCATTGGAAGCAGGCAGTGCCGATTTATTGGCACAGATGACGTCAGAACATTCCACCACGCATTGTCTTGACATGTCGGTCAGTCCTGCTGACCTAATCTAGGATTCTACATCCCCCATTTTGACTTTTTTTTAGATCTTTTCTGGGCCATCTGGATCTAGGTTCTGACCGATTTTCCTTTGACTTCATCTTCGAAAGCTTGGAGACAGCCGACCGTCTCTTCTGCTACCTGCAACTTCAGCCCCCCCCCCCACCTACAACAGAGGAATTCATTCTTTCTAGGTACTGAACGGGGGTTACTTATTATATGAACTAACATGCTTTACAGCCTGTTACATCTAAAACACCTTGTAAGTGTTGTTTGACGCGTTTAAATAGACACATATCGAAATAGCCGTGAACTTTCTAGATAAGGCAATTACTCGATTATCTTAAGTGTAAACAGTTGTTCGACACAGAACAGCGCGTTTTCTTTCTTTTCTTTACTTGGGAGTCACCACTTATCAAGGTCTGAAGACTACTCGAGGATAAGGGTTATTGAATGTATGGTGGTAGTATAGTAATCGTTAATAGTGTAGATTGAGCATAATTTGATTATTTATGGAGATGGCTCAACAAGAACTTGTTTACATTGGATTTGAAGAATACGACATAATCATGTTGACACCCCGGTTCCCGTTGGATCACCGAAGTTAAGCAACGTTGAACCCTGTCAGTACTAAATGGGTGACCATTTGAGACTTACAGGTGCTGCATGTTATCTCCGCTTATCTCGGCATTGTTTCCAGTTTTCCTGGTCTTCTACTTGCCACTGGACTCAAACAGTACTGATTCAGGAGGTGTGGTCGGGGATTGCGCAACCCTTGCCTCACAATTACACGCACTACTGCCCCTAAGGGGTATCCTTTGTCTTTCAAGACTGAATTCAACCGAGAAGCAAGCCAGCGAAAAAGTTCTAGAAAAGAAACGTTGCTCATGGAATCAGCGTTTAGATTTAAGCACCGATAGAGAGGGGGGAATCGATTATAGTGTTTGTAGCTAGTCGAGTGCTTGTTGTGAACGTTTGGCAAGGGAGACCATAGATTGGAGTTCAGTCGAGCACTTGCTATGAAAATAATGATAGAGCAGAAACAGGCTCGCAAAGTCTCTTCTATGGGAAAGAGTTTGCAGGGGTAGGAGAAAAGAGACCCACCTACTAAGTTTAGAAGCCAGTTTTTAAGGTTATCAAGGCTGGATAGGGCGTTTTCATTATCATGTTTTATCGAGTTTATCCGTAAGGTGGACATCACAACAATACTTAAATATCAATACGCTGAACTTGGCCAGGACTAAAATCGGTGACAATTTGGGAATACCAGGTGCTGTATGTGATCTCCGTTTATCTTGGCATTATTTCCGGTCGTCCTGGATAACTCCATGCCACTGGAATCAGGAAGTGCTTACTTATGAGATATGGGAATTGCGTAATACTTGCTTCACAATTACACGCGTAGCTATTTTTACAGGAAGTATCCATTGTTTCTAAATACTGAACGGAGGTTCCTTACAATATGAACTGACATGATTTACAGCCCTGTTACACCTAACACAACCCGTAAGTGTTATTTGACGCGTTTAAATAGACAAGTATCGAAATAGCCGTGAACTTTCTGGATAAGGCAATAACTCGATTATGTTAATTGCAAATACTTGTTCGACACAGAATAACGCGTAGTCTTCATGATCGCTGTAGACGAACAAGATAATCGATAAGTTTGTAACTTCATCGCAGCTTAGTTCAGACAGTTTTATTGGTTTTCCTTGTAAGATATCTTTTCTCTAGGTGCCTCTATGTTTTTAGAACTAAATTAGGGCGATTCGTAATTAAATAAGGAAATATACAAATGACTTAATTATACATCCGTTTCTCGAAACGAAATACTTTCTTTCGTGTTAAATGAATATTTTTCATCCTTAGTTTTGTATTCATCCGAGTAATTCAAATAATTGAAATATAATCTGGATAAAAATTACGCCGATTTAATGTTCCTAAATTAAATGCCTTATATAACAACTACAATAGGTTGAAAACATTGAATAGACGTCAATACTACTACATAAGTTAAAGCTGTAGTGTTGCTTTCATTAGGGCGAGAATTTTATCGTTCCACTATATATATATATATATATATATATATATATATATATATATATATATATATAAGTTAGTGGTATGTTCGGTCCCGAAATTAATCAAAGTTCCATACCACCAACGGACTTTATATACACCGGACACACCAACAATTGATTACAAATTAATCATATAACGAGGTGATGAATAAACAGTTAGACATTTCTCTACTCAAACATACCCGTCTATTTGTTTGTTTATTTTTCTTTTCTTTACTCTCATGATTCCGGTCTTTTCCGCATTGCTTTTGGCTTTTAAAACTTCCATATATATATATATATATATATATATATATAGAGAGAGAGAGAGAGAGAGAGAGAGAGAAAAGAAGAAGAAGAAGAAGAAGAAGAAAGAGAGAGAGAGAGAGATGCAATCACTTGTGCCCCCACGACGCGAGCACCCTCGACAAACCCGACAGGCTACTAGATCCCACCCCCACACTGTAGAGGTCCCTAGATGTAAAAGATCTTTTTACTCCAATAGTTTCTTCCCCAGAACCGCAAGACTCTGGAATTCCATTCCAGGTCCCTGCTTCCCCAACAGTACTGACGTGCAGAAGTTCAAGTGTAACGTGAACCGACACCTTGCTGCCCAAATCCCTACATAGTACCCCAGTAGTTGTTGCCCCTGATAGTAGCCCCCTACACCAAAGTGGCAATTTGCCTTGTTTGGGGTGAAAATGTAATAAAAAAAAAAAAAAAAAAAAAAAAAAAAAAAAAAAGTTATGTGTTCATCAACGTTTCGTCTTTATTTGGAGACTTCCTCTGGATGAATGAGATTAAGAAAAACAAAAACATCATTACAAATATTTGAAAACTTTTCATGTGCAAAGTGTGATGCTGTTCTATTTCAGAAACGAAAAAAGACGTTGGAAATTAAAAAAAGGGGGGAGCTTGCGTTGTTAAAGAGGGAGATTTTTAATAGCATCATATGGTCGTTAATATGTTTTTAAAAGATATGAACGCAGTTAATATTCTTTCTGGAAAAAAATTCAAATCTAGATGTGTAACAGAAATGAAACGAGTGTGTTTTTGTTATGTAATTGATTATGTATTGATTGAGATTATATGTATTAATTATTACAGGAGGTTAACCTGTGCCTACAAATAAATTATGTTCTTTTAATAAAAGTGTACTTATTAATGGCGCTACATTATAGAAACATGCACGTTGTTTAATTGTGCTTTAATTTGCGATAAGTGCTGAGTCAAGAAGTCTCGGTTTATTTGAACAAAAAATTAACTACTTTAGCCTGTTTAAAGTCAAAGTTGTGATTATGCTGCAATGAATGAGAGAACAATGCATTTTTTTTTATATCTCTTTTATGTTTACTGAGCCTTTTTTCTAACTTACGCTGAGTTTCGCCAACGTATCTATGATGACAATTTTGGCAAGGAAGAGTGTATATGCTTGCATTGGAAACTGGTTTATTTTGGAGATGTTTTGTAGTTTTTGCTGAAATTTTATTATTTCTCTTGACCGGTGTAACATAAAATATTCCCCTGTAAAATTCTTTTTTTATCTATAAAGGAAAAAAAACTATTTTTAAGATCGGTTTTTTCGATTTTCGATACTCATCGAATGAATTTCTGTACAAAATATATCAAAGAACACTGCCAGAAATATAAATTACCTTTCTGTGAAATTTGCAAAAGATAGGCTCAGCCGTTTCGGAACCCATAAGGAAGGAACTCACACACAAGACAAAGTGACTTTTATATAAGAGTTGATATATATATATATATATATATATATATTTCAATAGAGAAATGCACGCATGAAAAGTAATATGGTTAAGCTTAAACATGGAAAAGTAAAGGACTAGTTGTTAAGACTGGAAAAGAAAATAAAAAGATATTCTAGTAAAAAATATAAGAAACTATAACTTAAAATATTGCAGTATTAAGAATAGATTACATAATGTTAAATTAAAATTAAAAAATTAATGCTGCAATATTTTAAGTTATAATTTATTATTTTTTTTTACTAGAATATCTTGTCCTTTTGTTTTCCAGTTTTAACAAATAGTCCCTTTTTTCCATGTTTAAACTCAACCATATTACATTTCATGCTCGCATTTTTCTGTTGTAATCCATGATTTTTCCAAGCTTCCAATAAATTCACTTGTTCTTTGTTTAATTTAATTTTTTTTTATTTTACATGGTAGTCACCACTTATCAAGGCCCAATGGGATAATACCGTTAGTAATCTTTAGTATTGCAGATTTGATAAAGGGGTGGTTCATCAGGAATTTGTTTATGTTGGACTTGAAGACGTCCAAGTTGTAGTTGGGTGGCAAACAGGAAAGCGGAATAGAGTGCCACAGGCGTGCACTTTTAAGAAAGAAGCTTTGTTCATGGAATCTACGTTTTGATTTTGGCACAGATAAAGAGTGGGGAAAATTATTGACAGTGGTTTCATCTAGACGAGTGTTTATTATTTCTCTCTGAAAGGCTCATAAGAGTAGTGGTTGATGGGCAGAAATCAGAGGCCCACAGTATTAATGCTGGAGTCCCTCAGGGTTCAATCCTAGGCTCAACTCTCTTCCTGATCTACATCAATGATCTCGCAAAAACCCTACTTAAATCATTCGTTGACATCAATGCTGATGACACGACCATGTATGGCAACACAACAAAGGCCGTAAATGACAAAGTCCTCTCTGATTCTCTCTCCAATGATTTTGAGCGCGTGGTACAGTGGAGGAAGAGGTAGCTGGTTGCTTTGAATGCACCTAAAACCAAGTTTCTTATCTTTACATCATCAACGCTCTGATCCCCATCTGGCATCAACTGAAATGGATGGCTCTCATCTTGAGGAGGCTTCATGTTTTGACAAGCTTCTGGGATTGACCATTCTTCTGATCCGAAAGGGAACAAGTGCGTCAAATCTGTGCCAAGGTCGTTGGAAAAATGATGGTATCCCTCTACCGCTCCAGTAGACATCTTACTGCTGAGGCAATTCTCTATCTATATAAAAGCCAAGTACATCCAAGGATGGAGTACTGTTGCCACATCTGGGCAGGAGTTGCTAGAAGCAGTTTATCCTGCCTTGACAGAGTACAAAATAGACTTCGTAGATTAGTGGAGGATGCCCTTTTCTCTTCCCTGAAACATCTCACCAACATCTCCCTATGTGTGGAGATATAAATATATGTACATATAGATATATATGTACATATGTATATGTACATAATGTATATATATGTGTACATATAGATATGATGATTGCAACGTCCTGTCAGACGAGTGCCACTCCCTCAGACACTTAAAGTCTGTGAGCCCAAAAATGACTTTTTTTTTTAGTCTTACCGGTGAATTCACACGCTCAAACAGGCATGACACTGAAGACGGTCACTGAGATCAATTAATATATGGTTCCAGCATTTTAAGCCTCCACGCGTCACAACTTTTCCATCGCCACAGGACCATTTTTATAGACACATGTCTGAGGGAGTATCTATACACAGATGATGTTACAGAGTCTTAGCTTTGTACGACAGCTAAGTCTCTCTCTAGGTTCAAAATGTTGAGATCCAGCAACAAGCAAGAGCAAGATAACCAGCAACAAGTTAAACTGCAGACCAGCTTAATGCGGGTACTGGTCTCCCGCTTTATGTTTTTTTTAAATCAGAGATTTGCTTCTCCATGAGGGGATTGCCTTCACCACGGCTTACGGGAGCTCACACGATGCTAGTTGGCCGTTGACCCCGAGAAAGGGTTCATTCGCCCTTTGGAGGTGTCAGGTCATGTCATATGCTACTGGTACAATGTAACCCAGTACTACCTGCCTCATGGTCGGGTCACCGGCGACTAATCTCGTACCCCCACCAGACTTGATTGGTGAGGAGGGTGGCTAGTAACCCTGAAGGATTACATATAGATATACATCCATATGAACACACACACACACACACACACACACACACACACACACACACACACACACACACACACACACACGCGCGCGCGCGCACACATACATATATATATATAAATAGTCTTGGAATTTTTTAACCTTAAAAACTATATAAAAAAAACTTATTTAATTTTTTAATTTTTTATTATTCATTAGAAAAATATTTAGTTTCATTTAATTACCAGCAATCAATGCATCAACTTGCTTTCTTGAATTCACTATAGTACTAATATTAATTTAAGGGATCATCAGCACTGTTTCGGGGATTTAAAAACAAAACAGTATATTAAATTATTGTTCCCCAGCAGTGTTGATCAAACACCACCTCCCTTCATGGCAAGGAAAAATGTTACAGATAATATATATAGTTTTTTACTCTTGATTATTTTGACTAGCCTATTTATGTTATAAAAATGTTTTCCTTACCTGTGAGATTCGTCTGTTTCCAAATTCAAAATGTACATATATTTTTTTTTAATTTACCCCAATGTTGTATTTATAAGATTAGGATTAATCACCCCCAACTATGATTACTACTCTATCTATTTATATTCTTATTTATTTAAAATTAAAAATATATAAAAGTTAAAAATATTTATATCTACATATTTTTTTTTTTTATAATACATTATATACATTACTAGTATAGTTTTGGATTTCCTTTATTAATACATTCTGATTAATTTTTGTACGATTCAAAAGCATCAGGATAACGAACAAATGTTTTATTTAACTATTTAAATATTTTAATTCTATCCCGATCTTGTTTTATCATCCTTATTACTAAGCTAAAAACTGGGGGTATAAAAGTTATTAATTTTAAAGTAACGCGATCTATTCTCAAAAACTCTGACTTAATGTTTCCATAAAACATAAAAACAGGGCAGGTACTATCTTTATGCGGCATACGAACTATTTGAAAGGGGATAGAGTTTCTCTTAACAAATATTTTATAAAGAAAAACCCCATCCTCAATTTTTATGTCTAAATCCAGAGATGTAGCTTGTTGTCCTCTATGTTCACAATTCAAGTCTAACTCCTTTGGATATATAAGATGTTCATTTTTTTTATTATCGTTTATACATATAAGATCATCTATAAATCTCCTACACTCATGAAAATTATGTTTTAGATATATCAGATTTTATTTGTGATGATATATATTTATATATATATATATATATATATATATATATATATATATATATATATATATACTCGGGTTTTTTTATTCAAAAGTAATGGACTAGTGAATTCAACGAGGTTGTTAGATAGTGCTCAATAAAAAGATCTGATAATACTTGTTTATTGTTATATAAACATGTTTACATCCCGCTGCTACAAATAGCCACTTGTTTCAATCAAACAACAGATATCATCAGGCAGCGACTTGACTATTCAAATGTTCAATGAATACCTTATAAAAAATGATAAATATAAATATAATAAAGATTATTCATTGAACATTTGAATAGTCAAGTCGCTGCCTGATGATATCTGTTGTTTGATTGAAACAAGTGGCTGTTTGTAGCAGCGGGATGTAAACATGTTTATATAACAATAAACAAGTATATATATATATATATAAATATATACTAACAAAAACAATAGAAAGTAAACAAATAAATAAATTGAATAAACATGAATATACATAAACGATCACACATATATGTATGTATATATATATATATATATATATATATATATATATATATATGTGCATATATGTATGTACACATACGTATATTTATATATAAACTAACAAAAAAAAGAAGAAAATGTCTGCCTTAAACCACTAACCTAGTTTTAAAACAGATCCTTTGTTCGACAAAATGCATGCCCATTGGCTGATAGGAAGGGGCGCGGTGGATACTAGAAAGCTGATTGGCTAACTAAATCCTCAATAGAAGAGGACGATATAAAAACGATAAACAACCACAGAATTCGCGCATAAGCCTGAGGAATCCTAGAGTGGATGAAACGCCGAATATTCAGTGTAGCTTAATCGTCATATATCTTTTATAAATTACTAACTAGCTCTACCTACGTATTGAGCACTTTTGAAATAAATACTTAAAGTTTACGCATAAATTTATACTTTTGTATATTAATTGTATGTGAGTAAATGAAGTAGTTATATATATGTGAGTAAATGAATTACCATTAGCATATAAGTGACGCTCTTTGTGTAAACAAATCGAGCGGAGGTATTTCGGACGATGTCAAAACATCGTTAAACTCACTACTCGTTCAATCAGCCGCCAATAGCGTAATGGTTAGGAGACTTGAATGTCGTACAAACGGTCGGGTTTCAATCCTGGCTTGAGGTAGTTGCCTGTCTAGCCGTACTGATGAGGTAGTTGCCTGTCTAGCCGCACTGATGAGCAGCGAAACAGTACTGTATGTGGATGACTATATATATATATATATATATATATATATATATATATATATACTCGAGTCTATGTGGATGACTATATATATATATATATATATATATATATATATACCCGTGTCTATGTAAATACAGATTTGCCCAAAATGGTGCAGGATCCAACCACTTTGCGATACCTATCATTTAGAGTAACATTTTATTTCTTATTTGAAAATAATATTTTTTAATAAGTTTACTTATAAGTATTTAAAAATACCTTTAAAAACACTTGTTTTGCTGTTTTTATTTTTTTACACCAGGAAGCTTCAGAGTTTGAAAAGTCTATATATTTACCTTTTCCACCTTCAAAGTATCGTTTAATTCTTTTATATGTTTTTCGTGTGGAATTTTAGTATATAGCGTACTAAACTCATAAGTAGCTACAGATTTTGCTTTTATTCTGGAATTTATGTTAACTAATTTTTCTTTTACTGGTTATGAATTATTTACTACCCAAAATAGATTAATATTACTATAGAATTTTCTTTTCTGGTGGAAATTATTTATTTGATTTATAATTAATTTAAACACTTTAAATTTACTTAAATGTTTAGTAATGCGCGTCTTTGAAGCTACAATAAAGATAACGCTCACTGGATTTTTGTGCAATTTAGTTTGAACAGGGGATCATTCGATCTATAATCGATTACTAAACTATATCTTCAGATTATGATATTTTTTAAAAATGATTTGCTGAAATTTTATTATTTATTTTGGTCGGTGTAACGAAAAATATTCTCCTATAAAAATTATTCTTTTTTATCTATAAGAGAGAAGAGCTATTTTTAAGGTAAGATTTTTTTCGATTTTCGATACTTATCGGATAAATTTATGTAAAAAAAACATATCTAAGAACACTGCCAGGTATATATATTAGCCTTGTGTGAAATTTGCAAAAGAGAGGCTCAGCTGTTTCGG
Source organism: Euprymna scolopes (assembly GCF_053919585.1). Lineage (NCBI taxonomy): Eukaryota > Metazoa > Mollusca > Cephalopoda > Sepiida > Sepiolidae > Euprymna > Euprymna scolopes. The sequence goes on along the minus strand of NC_136516.1, from coordinate 25,194,402 downwards.
AACCAATGAGGAAGGGACTCAGCACACACGGAAAGTGATATATATATATATATATATATATATATATATATATATATATATATATATATATATATATATATATATATATATATATATATATGTTTTTAATTTACTGACCGCGAGGCAAAAATACTAAAATTCTCAAGTACCTTATACCGTAAAAACCAAAAGATGGCTAGATAAACTTAAAAAGAGAATATTAAAAAAAAGAAAAAAGGGAAATAAAAAAGATGTTTCTTAACTTCAAAGACCTCACTTATCCTCTCCCCGCTTATAACTCCCACCCAATGTTACATTCTAACTTTGTAAACGAAATAAGAAAATGTTTTTGTTTGAAATATCAGTTATCGACGAAAATTCTTGGCCTGAAAACGTAATCCCTCAACGCGGGTGATTACAGAAACATGTACGCACATATGTAGCCATCAATGTTTGTATAAATAAATTATATATATATATATATATATATATATATATATATATATATATATATATATATATACTAGCAAAAGTTGACTAGGTTCAGAAACAGCCTACAGAAAATGGACTCTGATTTATGAAAGTACGATAGGTTATGAAAAGCAAAGCTTGTAAAGAGATAGCTTCGAATTTGGGGGTATCAAAACCAAAGAAAAATATAATGAAAGTAAAAATAAAATAGATAAACTCCATAATTTATTATACCATACCTGTTCACACTGAAACACTTATCACAATCTTCTGTGGATCTATATCAAAAACCTTGTTAAACTTTGTGACATATTTCCATTCTATGGAACGAACATCCAATAATTTTATCATACCATATTTCTTCAAACTGAAACATAATTATCAAAGTATACTTACGCAGATAAATATGAAAAGTCTTTATTAAAGTTTGTGCTTATCTCCATTCTATGGAGGTCAGGCGCGAACTCAGACCCCACAATTTTAATATACCATCCCTATTTAAGTTGAAACATACTTATCAAAGTATTCTTATGTACATTTTTATTTATTATGTACGTTTTTTTTTTTTTCATTTTTAAATTTTTTATTTCCATACTTTGGGGGCCAGGCGCGAACGTAGACCCCACAATTTTCATGAACCACCGTTCTGCCAGATCAAACATACCCTTTCCTCTGTCTCGATATATCTTCTATCATTATATGTAATCAGTTTTTTTAAAATAGTCAACCATATAGGAGCCTATTCTTGACCACACACACACACACACACACACACACACACACACACACACACACACACACACACACACACACACACACACAGACGTTCAGCTTTATATCATAGATATATATATATGCTGGCTGAAGTCATTTGTAAATATAGATATAAAAATGTACGTAGCATTCAGGATAACCAGTATGTGCGATCAATACGTTTTCTCGCGCCTGCATAAAAAATGGCGTCTGAAATCACGCGGCTCTTTTTCGGCTCCCTTTTAAAACGACGTTTCCAGCCATCGCCAACGCTAGCAACGCCACCGGGGAATTTTGCGTAAAAATCAGTCAAAGACTGACAAGAGCAAATAAAACAGACAAAAAAAAAATGTTCTAGAATAAAAGAATAAATAAATGTAGTCCTTGACAAATTTATACAAACTGACAGTTTTAGGTTTCGCTACGGTTTCTCTCCATATTCATCCGTCCTTTTTTTCCCATTGAACTATATTTTAGTTCTTTGTTGCAATCTTTATCTTTTTTTCATTTTATTGTAGCAAGAATACCCGACACTGTCCGGTATAGATTAAGAAACAGTATGTTCTCATCACGCCCATAACATTGTATCATTTTTTTTTAGTTTTAATATTTTCAGTTTTATAACATTTACTAGCAGTTCAGACCGGCTTTGCTCGAGTCCTATGTACTGTTCATGATTTTATGTGCATATGTATATCTATATATTTAAAAGTTTGACTCGTGTCCAGGTAACCTACATCTAAAATTTCAAATGTTTCAATCCAAACTTAGCGGAGGAGTTTGGTAGAGTCTGCCAATATCAACTCTTTCAACTTTGACCTCTTCGTAACTAAATTTTAGCTCTACAACTGATTAGAAAGCTTACTGCATGTCTGAATACCCTTTATGTAAACTTTCAAATGCTTAGATCAAAAATTTGCTGAATAGTTTGTTAGAGACCGCAAAGATAAAATCTTTTGAACTTTGACCCCTTGGTAGCCAAATTTTCGGCCAAAAGCAGATTAAAAAGATTACCCTATGTCTGAATGCATTTTATGTAAAATATTTAAACCAAAGATTGGCTGAGTAATTGGGTAGAGACCGCAGAGGTAAACGTTTTAAAAACATTGACCCCAATTTTGACCCCTTAACATTTATTGTTTTGGGCTCAAGTCAAATTAAAAAGTTTGACCCATGTCCTAGTAGCCTACATCTAAAATTTCAAGTGTTTAGACCCAAAATTGGGGAAGGAATTTGGTAGAGTTTTCAAAGGTCAAATCGTTGAACTTTGACCCCTTGACGGCCAAATTTCTGGCCGAAAACTAATTAAAAAGATTTTCCCCAATCTCAACACTCCTTATGTCAAATCTCGAGTCTGTAGACTGAAAATTGACAGAGTAGTTTGGTAGGGAAATGGACACACACACACACGCGCGCGCAGACAGCCAATTTCTCTTTTGTAGATATATAGATTTCATAGCTGGTGTCATGGCGTTCTATATTAGAGGCCGATTTATAAACGCTTGATTTTCGGAGATTTGGGAGGGATATTAGAAAGAAACAAAATTAATATAAAAATTTCACAGGCATATTCCCTCCCTCTCCCTCTCTATCCCTCTCTTTCTCTGTATGTCTCTCTCTCTCTCTCTCTGCCTCTCTATCACTCTTTCTGTTTATCATTTTCTGTAAACCTTCTTTTTAGAAGAAAAAATATGAATCTGAAAAATTGCTTCTCTCGCTTTTTCTTTCACATGTCTATTTGTCTGTTTATCTGTCTTTCTCTCTCTCTCTCTCTCTCTCTCTCTCTTTCTCTCTAATTCTTTGTATCTCTTTGTCTCTTAACACTGTGTTTCCCCATCTCGTCTCGAAAGCGGAAAACATAGGCTTAACTTTGTTATACATTTCTGTGTCACACTCTCTCTGATTATATCTCTTTGCCTCATACTGTCTCTCCACGTTTTTGTATTGCTCTCTCTCTCCCTCTCTTTCTCTCTTTCTGTCTCTTTTTATCTCTATTTATCTTTCTAATTTTCCATGATTCCTGGTCTCTCTCTCTCTGTCTCCCTCTCTCCTTTCACTGTCTTCATCTCTCTCTTTACACACACACACACACACACACACACACACACACACACACACACACACACACACATATACATATATGCATGCATCTATATATATATATAATTTAAAGGAGATTAGAACAATAGTCTAAAGAGTCGCCCCCCTCTTTTCTCGGATCCCGTTGGGTGCATTTAACTTGCAGATTAGTGCACCGCGAGCCTGTCTCAAGTGTATTTCAATGTAACAGTGAAATTACTAGTTTAATTAAAATACAGGAAAGAGAAAGTGTTCGTTGTAATTTAGATATATAATAAGCTCGATAGGTAAATATCCTAGAGCTAATTCAATATATATATATATATATATATATATATATATATATATATATATATATATAGAGAGAGAGAGAGAGAGAGAGATAGATAGATAGATAGATAGATAGATAGATAGATAGATAGATAGATAGATATAGTAATTAGAAGTAATCCACTTTTTAGAATCGCGGAGAAAATGAAATTCAAAACATGAGGTTAGAAAGAACGACCATTTTCAGCTTATAACAAATCACTCATCAGGATTTTTTAAAAAACAATGTTTCGAATTTTATTTTCTAATTACTACATTGCAGTATGAACTGGCGCCCACGAACCGGACTGGACAAATAAACTGTGCCAAAACGACACCATGGCAAATAAAAACAAATTAAATATAAAAAAAATTCTAATGAGGGTTTGTTATGAGCCGAAAAATTGAAACATTTAATAGATGAATATTTGTTTATTTAAAAAAAATAAAAATTTGCACGTGGTAATTCTTTCTAACCTCATGTACAGACCAATTTTATTATTCATGATGAAATTTAAAAAATAAAATGATAATAATAACAGAATTGGATTACTATTCTATTTTTTGTCTAACGATTATATTGATTTTTAAGGGAGGGTTATAGTTGTTATATTTAACCCATCTCCTATGTATGCATCTTGATAATATTTATTCTTTTCGGTTTAAACATGTTGATTTATTGTCATTGAATATTAGTATAGTCAAAAACATTGCCCCCATAAACAAAATTAGAATTACCTCTATTTAAGATAAAAAAATATAAGATAATTTGTATAAAAAATAATTACAGATATATAAAATATTAAATAATTTAAAAATATAATTCTAAAATGTAATCCCCTTTAATCGTTTATAGATATAAACGATTTTTTTAAATCCAGTTATTTCCCTTGTATCTTTAAACTATTATCCAAAATTAGCGTCCATAAATCAGACGTTAGTTATTTTTAAATGCAGTAAAACATTTTATTCATCCAGCGTCTTAGTTTAAAAATAAACAGTACATAATTAATTCAATCATTTATAACCAGAAAACAAAGACAACATGCCAATATATATAGGGAAAACCTTTTTAAAAATTATTGATATCCGCTTCACCATAAAGGTATTTAAAAGAAATTTCTTCAAAGCATAATTTTATTTCTAGATATGAATCACTTTCTTCAAAATCTAACTTTCCATTTTTTTATAGTACATAATATTCATCCCCTGCAAAAATTCTTTTCATTATCAATACACAATTTATATAAAAACAATTTTCTTATGTTTCTAATTATTTTTTAGATTCATCAACCTTACTTATTACAAAAATTCTAGTTTATTTTTGTGTCTAACCCTATCCCCACCCAATCTATGCTGACAAGGAGACAATATTAAAAGAAACATTCATTGTCAATTATTGTCAATATTATTTATCAACATTAATAAAATGAATAATCGTTTCCGAAACGATCGTACACTCAGTTTGATTTTGTTTGTTTTTCCTTTCGCAACTGATTCATAATTTACAATTATTAATCTTTATCCTCAATATATATATATATATATATATATATATATATATATATATATATATATATATATATATATATATATATATACATATATATATATATATATTCAATTGTTTTTCTGAGCATTTTACAGTCAACGGAGAAAAAAAAAGAGACCCTAGTGTTTTGATGTGATGTTTTGAATATAAGCTATTATGATCAAAGTTTCATTTCATTCGGAAAAACACTAAGAAACGGGGCCTGATTAGAGTTGGGACACGTTTTTTTGGGTCACCCTGTATATATATATATATATATATATATATATATATATATATATATATATACACTCATGAGCAAGAAAATGAACCAAGAATTAAAGAAGGAAGAAATCGATTTTTCAATATTTTTCCACGAAGTTTTGTTAATTTTAACTGAAAATTTCTATTTTGTAAATCATTATTATTATTATAGCATATAATAATAAGTGAAAAAATGGATCCTAAAAATGGTAAGACCGCATCTTGGCGAGGATATAAAAAATCGAATTGCAGGATTAAGGCAGTCCAAAATGGCTTCAAGCTATTTTTTTAATATTTTAAGAAAAGAAAATGTAAAAAACTCTTTTTCTGCAGTGAATCGAATTGGTCAAAGGTTTGACGTCAAACGCTTGGTAAAAGGGAAATCTGGATCTGGTCGCCCTTGAGCATCCACTTTGAAGGACGACCATAGGCTTAAGTTAACTATTTTGAAGGATCGAAAGAAAACTTATGTTGACCATAGCAAAGAATTCAAAACAGAGGCTGGAAATTCTCTTTCTAGATATACAATATGTAGACGAATGAAAGAATTGGGATATTCCTCTAAAATGTGTGCAAAGAAGCCATTTTTATCTAAGAAGAACATCAATGATAGAAAGAGATTTTTCTCAAGTTATGGCAAGAAATATACAGACTGGTTCAGGAATGTTTTCTGGTTAGATGAATGAAGATGTTGACTTGTTAGTGATGCTCCCGAACGGTGTAATCGAATAACCGGAGAAAGATTTTCGCCAAGTTGCATAAAAATAACATTTAAACACGGGAATGGACGAATAATGGTATGGAAAACTTTTACTGCAGAAGGATTGGGGAAATTATTAGATATCACTCAATGCAAAGGAATACATTCGAATATTAGAAACAGAACTGTTACTAAGTATTCAGAAGCTGGGAATATCTCAGCACACTATTTTTCAATATGATAATACCCTTGCACACACTGCTAAGGTCACAGAAAAATGTTTTTCTGATAACTCAATTGATGTGATATTTTGGCTAAGTCAAGGCCCCGATTTAAACCTAATCGAGAATATTTGGTTCATAATATCTCGTGCATTGGCCGGAAGATCTTTTTTGAACAATGAAAAACTGTGGGAAGCTGTGCAAAGCGAATGGAATAGCATCTCCTCTTCACAGTGTTCCACTTTGTTTGAGAGCATGTCTAAAAGGATTTATCTTTTAAAGAAATCAAAAGGGAATGCGAATCAATCCTAAGCATTTATGTAAATGTCTTGTTCTGTGTTATTAGTCTCGCTTAAGTTTCCTTGTTCAATTATTCTTTGTTCAATAACGCTTTTAGTGCAATAAAATGTATAAAATTTGTTTGGCCCATCTTTTTTGCTCACTAGTGTATATATATATATACATATATATATATATATATATATATATATATATATATATATATATATATATATATATATATATATATATATATGCATGCATGTGTATGTATGTATATTTGCATGTCTCACAAAAACTTTCGACAGAGGCGAAGGATTGACAATATCGGTATAATTTTGAAACTCGATGTCTCGAATTGTTAACGAGCATCTCTCCCCCCTCTCTGGCTTTCCTACTCTTTCTGTTTTCTCTCTCTGTGTCTCTATAAGAGAATATATATATATATATATATATATATATATATATATATAGAGAGAGAGAGAGAGAGAGAGAGGGGTGAGTAAACGTGGAGGTAGACACGTTTACCAGAACCAAAGGTCAGCTGACCAAATTACGTATGTGTGACGTGGTTGGCTAGATCTGTGAGATTTGATTTGAGCTTTGAAGAAGACGGACGTTTTTTCCGTGCCCCCCCTTAACTGGGGATGGGGGGGAGACGAACGCTGACGTGTGTGAAGAAGAACTAACACAAGCTGATTTCACTTCCACTTCTGCAGAACCTCTGGGGAAAGTGAAATAAAAAACTATAAAACCATTTCATCGTCTTGGAGTGATAAATCTTCGTCAAACAGGTATCAAGTCTCCCTCCAGGATGAGAAATTGCCAGATGGTTCCACAGCGAGAAACAGAGGTAGGTTCAGAAATTACATGTCACACACACGATTCCCTTTATGATAATCAAACACACAACCATTTATATTAGAGACAATTATACGCACACGGAATCTTTGATGTTATACAGTGTATACACCCAAACGTAAAAAGTGCCCCTAAATGAAGAACTCTATATAACATATTCAAATGTAACGAAAGCTCAATTTGGTACCCCTCAAGGATAACATCGATGATTGAATATATAACATATTCAAATTGGTGCTCGTCGACCAGTCGCATCACCGATGCGATAATCGAACCTGTGTTTAAGAAAATACAACGTGGAAGCATGGAGATTTAGTGTCAAGAAGAAAGAAATAGACTAAAAAAAAAGAAAAAAAAAGGACAAGAAAAACAATAAAATGTATGGAAAAAAAAGAAAAAGAAAGAACAGTAAAAAAAAAATACAAATCAACACACACACAACGTAGGGTCCATTAAAACACTAGGCGAATTAGAAAAATAATTAAGAAAAAAAAAAGAAAAAAAAAGAAAAGCAATACACACGTACAACCTTTTCACGAAGAAAGAAAAGGAAGACATACAGACACACAGATGTAAAACTTTATATATAGAAAATAGTTAAAAAATGTTTATCGTATTAGGAATTAGCTCGTTATGAACGAAGAAAAATATCACTTAATGTAAAAGTTAGAAGGGAAAAACAAAGAATGAGTCTTTCAGCTTTACCACAAAGATAAACATGTCAATCACAAATATGTGTTATGAATATTTTCTGTCATTTTTAAACTGTGAACTAAATGTAACTTTTAATGAAAAACAACATGTACTGTTGATGAAAAGACAATGGTCATGTCCTGTAAAATGATTTTTTTTTCTTTTTCGCTGATTGTGCGAATTTTTTCGTAGGAATTTTTTTTTTTTTTTGCTGACGTGGACAAAATTTTGTTGTTTGGATTTTTGTTATTGCTAAGATGGGACTTTGTGAATGCTTATAGGATATTTTTGTATTTTTTTCATTTATTTTCTTTATGTAATTGATGTGTTGTCAAACGGTATTGGCAGAATTTTCTTGTTCTTTGACATGTATTTTTTTTTCGCAGAATGGTGAGGTGAAATCTTTGCTTGTGGGGTCTATTGAAAGAATGATTAATAAAAGAAAGAACGTGTTGCTAATTAATTAATTAATAATCATAATAGTAATAATAAAATTGGGGAAAAAAAGAAAGAAATAAGATTTAAACAGTGTAATAAATGATTTAAAAAAAAAGTTTCGGAAGAGTCAAAGGTTCAGTCGGTATTAATTTCAATTTTCGAAAAGGAGAATAAATGTTCTATTCGACATGAGTGACGTTTTGACCACATAAGTAAGGAAAACAAGGATAAATATAGGGTTAAATAAACTATATGAAGAAATGAAAGAAAAAAGTGGGGCGTGAATGGAATTTAATTTCTGTGGCAAGCATGTTAGAATTTTGGAGAGGTGTTGAATTATATGGGTAGTTATTAATTTCATTATTCTCGGAAAATGATTCGAATTTTATTTTTTTTTATCGTGATTTCTGTTGATTTCGAGTAGAATCAACATGGAGCAAGTTCGAGTACTTCATGTGTGGAAATCCGATGTTTTCCGTGAAGCTATGTGTCTTCAAGGCAGGTTGCGCTTACCGACTTTGGAAAAAAAAAGAAGTTTTTTCTGACATAGCAGTAAACGGAATGTATTCTGTCCAGCGTGAGCGGATCTAGTTGTAATCAACTTCAGAGAGCAAATGAAATGCCCTCTGACATGGCGTAAGGGGCAGAGGGGGTGCAAGGGCTGACGTGGCCATTATGTTACGAATCGCTCAAGAGAAGATGAATGAAATATGTATGCAAGTACTTAGGAAAATAGAAGGCTACCCACCATATGGAATGTTAAGAGGTTTTTTGTTTCCCACAAAATACTAGTAATAAGAGTAGGCTTATGATGAATAGGATAAGGCTTGGGATGGAAAAATTTTTTAAAGTGAAAAAAAAAAAAAAACCCATGCTGGGTGAATTTAATTGGTATTATTAAATTAAATTATTTTGGAATAGATTTGGTTGGTTTAGTTATATTTTAGGGACGTTTAGCGCGTAGTTGCATTTTTTTCATGAGAATTACAAGGCGATTAGGCTGTAGAAAGCAGTTTTTTCTGTTGTTTTATTGTTTTTTTATAAGCTCCGGTATTGTCACAAATTAGAAAATTTGGCAGGGGAAATACTATTTTAGAGTAATGAGTACCCTGTTAAAACAATACTAGTGGTTCCGGTGAGTTGGAAGATGCCACGTAGGCCCAAGCAACGGAAATAAGTCTTGTCCAACAAAAGTCTGGCGTGCGAGGTCGCGATAATTCCTCAGGGTACGGAGCGACTGGACAGTCGGTACCAAGCCTAATCACGGGGAGATAGAAGAAAGGGAAAGATGCAGATTACGTAAGGGACAAGATAGAGCCTTATTATTATTTTTATTTTTTTAGAGGAATGTGTGAGGGATATCTGGGTTGGAATCTTGGGGCTTGCTGGGAATGCGGAAAAATCACAAAGGGAAAGCTACTTAGTTAGAAATCGATGCGCAAGTAAGCTTTGGCGCATTAGTTAGGGAGTGATGATTCCGTATCTTGTCGGGTTCCAGGAACTCAAACAGGCTCCGAGTGAATCAGTGTGAAGGCGTATCTTGGCTTAGACCAACCAACGGAGTTAGTAGAAGAGCTTTGTGAAGTCCCGAAGTAGTAGATAGAATAGAACAAAGTTCCAGTAATAGGACCACTCAGAGAAAGACGTCAGGGCATTACAGTAAAGGAAAAAAACTGGGACTTAGGCCTATGCTGAAAGTCGAGAACGCGAGTGGGATGGTTGGGTCGGTAGAGCATCAGACTTTTAATCTGAGGGTCTGGGGTTCGAGTCCCCATGCGTAAAAGCTACCACCAACATGGAGCATCCGACGTTCTGGTCGTAATTGCGATATGCTGGCCCCATTTCGAAAAAGTGATCGAAAATGGAGTCTCCATTTGTTTGGCCAAGTGGTCCAAATAAAGAGCAGAGTCAGTGGAAAATATCCAACAATGCGACCGCCTAGACAAGATGTATATCTGCAAAGCTGTATCTTTGTCTAACTTGGAAGCAAGTTAATGTCGAGGAGAGACTTTCGAGAAGCAGCAGAAGGGTTGATAGTGTAGTAGAAGAGTACTGGTGCCTGATCTTTCTTGGAAAAGGGGTGAGTCCGGAAAGTGAAAAAATAAAGATGTATTTCGGACATAATTATTTTTTTTAGTTAGTTAGTTATTAAAAATGTATGGCTTGCCATACATTTTGATAAAAAAGGGGTGGAGGAATGTTAACGAGCATCTCTCCCCCCCCTCTCTGGCTTTCTTACTCTTTCTATTTTCTCTCTGTGTGTCTCTATAAGAGAATAGAGAAGGAGAGAGAGAGAGAGAGAGGGAGAGAGAGAGAGAGAGAGAGAGAGAGAGAGAGAGAGAGAGAGAGAGAGAGAGAGAGAGGTGAGTAAACGTGGAGGTAGACACGTTTACCAGAACCAAAGGTCAGCTGACCAAATTACGTATGTGTGACGTGGTTGGCTAGATCTGTGAGATTTGATTTGAGCTTTGAAGAAGACGGACGTTTTTTCCGTGGTCCCCCCTCTTAACTGGGGAGGGGGGGAGACGAACGCTGACGTGTGTGAAGAAGAACTAACACAAGCTGATTTCACTTCCACTTCTGCAGAACCTCTGGGGAAAGTGAAATAAAAAACTATAAAACCATTTCATCGTCTTGGAGTGATAAATCTTCGTCAAACAGGTATCAAGTCTCCCTCCAGGATGAGAAATTGCCAGATGGTTCCACAGCGAGAAACAGAGGTAGGTTCAGAAATTACATGTCACACACACGATTCCCTTTATGATAATCAAACACACAACCATTTATATTAGAGACAATTATACGCACACGGAATCTTTGATGTTATACAGTGTATACACCCAAACGTAAAAAGTGCCCCTAAATGAAGAACTCTATATAACATATTCAAATGTAACGAAAGCTCAATTTGGTACCCCTCAATGATTCAAAATGGCGCCCCAGGATGATAACCCTAGTGAGAACTCAATGATACCAATATATAACAGAATGACAAATATCGAAAATTGGTCAAAAACATTAATTTCTTCATCCTAAACTGACCAGTTTTGTACAAGTAGGGGTCGATTTTTTACGAGGCATTTTTGTAAGTCATTGTATCGGTTGGATTGACTTTGTCTAATTTTTATGTTTCGAACTTCCGGTCACGTCATGGAACATTAGAAAGACACCAGATTTTCTTTCACTTTCTTTTTCGTCTTCGCGTTACGAGTTCGAACCTGCCTTCCTACTATAACTTTATTTTAAATACATCTCTTCACCCTGGCTGCCTACTGTCTTTTTTTATTCCCTTCCCACGCTACTACCATTTTTTAACACTTTTCCCCTCATGGGTTGCAAACTGTTGTTTTGATTCCGGCCACCCAAGGTTCCTTACTACACCTACACACACCCAGGCAACGCCGAGTACCTCTTCCCGGCTACTACCACTTTTTTACCCCTCTCTCTTCACCCGGTCTGCCTACTATTGTTTTGATACCCCCTCCCCGTTACTATCACTTTTTTAACACCTTTCTCCACCCGGACTTCCTATTGTTATTTTTAACCATCCCCCCCCAAACGGGCAACACCAGGTACCCCCGCTAATATAATAATAAATACGAAATCTGCATTAATCAAAATATCATATTTAAGCATATTTTACGACCGGGTAATTCCGGGTGGCCTACTTATATATATATATATATATATATATATATATATATATATATATATATATATATATATGTATGTATATATATATTGAAACTCTTCGCAATAGAGTGAGAAAAACAGCCATAACTTAGTTATACATTTCTGATTATTTGTCGCAGTCTTCCATGCCTTCTAACCTCCCAATAGACACAAGATGGCGTCGTCCTATTCAATTTACCGCTTCGCTTTGAGATTTGGGGACGCCATTTTTGATCGCGGTTCCCTCTTAAAGGCATGCCTTTTGAAACTCAATTGTCGCCGTCGGCTCGGGACTCAAAATCGGAGCCAGCAATTCGATTCGCTCACCTTTGATAGACTTGCATCTGTCGTCGCCATTGTCCACTAGAAAACAACTCGTAGCCATTTTGTCTGTCCGGTGAAGAATCGGATTTTAACAAGTGTCAGCCGAACCTCGGACCCCAGGGAAATTTCGGCTGGCTGATCTGATGTGGACACAAAAAAGAGGAAGGAAAATCGAACGAATAAACGAATGTAGGAATGAATAACAAGGACGAATAAAGGTGTAAATGCGATCCGCGCATTTTACTTATATACGATCGTATGTCATAAAAAATTGAACGGTGTTAATAGGTTGGTCGGACATTTATGAAAATGATTACAATCTCCGCTGGCCAATGAATGTAGAGTTAGCGGCGCTTTTATGAAACTGCTCGTCTATAACGGTTCATTCGAATGCGCAAATCTAAGACTAGGTCGATGCTACTAGAACCGTGACGTATCTGGAATCGCCGTTTCTCTATATTTCTTTGTTTAAATAGCATTTTCTGCTGACTACAATCTGGTCATCTTCAAGTCCAACGTAAACAAGTTCTTGATGAGCCGTCCTCTTAAGTAATTCAATTTACCAAATTTCCACTACTAACGATTACTAGGATATTGTCCGATTGACTACCGTACTCATTAACCCTTATCCTCGAGTGGCCTCCGGGCCTTGATAAGTGGTCTTCTTTGTAAAAAAATAACAAAAACATAGCATGAAACAGTAAGACCAAGGAAAGCCATACTTACAACGGAAATTATAAATAGACTAAGAAGAAAAAAGCATCTCCATCGATATGAAGGTTAGTTATTTCTTTTATCATGCTGTATTTTCTCGGCGTTGCCCGGGAGTCTTTTTTTGCATATTTCTGTATTTCTTCTACTCTGATATCCATCGTATTTTAGCAAGAAAATAAAAATGAGGTTCTGTGGTGACAAACTTATTTTTTTACACCAATATATGAAATAAAAAATAAAAAATTAACAAAATCATGATTGTGACATTATTTTTCCTTTAGTCAATAGAATGCAACCAGCTAGTACGCATACTCTGAAGTCATGAACATAACTTCATTGAGCTTATAATTTGAAACAATTCGGATGATAATTACATAAGATATATACCGTAAACATATTTTTGTATAAAGTCAGAAATTAACTAAAAAATATTTTTATATAAAATCAGAAATAAACTGCAAAAATATTTTTATATAAAATAAGACATTAAATGTAAAAAATAGTTTGCGTAAAATCAAAAATTAACTGTAAAAAATATTTCATATAAATAAAATCAGAAATTAACTGTACAAATATGTTTAATATAAACTAAAAAGAAAAATAACTAACAGAAATTAACTATAAAAATATTTTTTATAACATCAGAAATTAGCTATAAAAAAGTTTTATATAAAATCAGAAATTAACTGTAAAGTATATGTTCATATTAAATAAAAAATTAAATGCAAAAAATATTTTTAAATAAAATCAGAAATTAACTGTAAAAATATTTTGACATGAAATCAGCAATTTTCTATAAGTAAAATTATATATATATATATATATATATATATATATATATATATATATATACTCGGGTTTTTTTATATTCAAAAGTAATGGACTAATGAATTCAACGAGGTTGTTATATAGTGCTCAATAAAAAGAGCTGATAATACTTGTTTATTGTTATATAAACATGCTCACATCCCGCTGCTACAAATAGCCACTTGTTTCAATCAAACAACAGATATCATCAGGCAGCGACTTGACTATTCAAAAGTTCAATGAATAACCTTAAATAAAAATAAAGGTTATTCATTGAACTTTTGAATAGTCAAGTCGCTGCCTGATGATAGCTGTTGTTTGATTGAAACAAGTGGCTATTTGTAGCAGCGGGATGTGAGCATGTTTATATAACAATAAACAAGTATATATATATATATATATATATATATATATATATATATATATATATATATATATATATATATATAAAGATTCAGAAAACCCAATGCAGATTAATCTACGTTTCGATGATGTAAATCGTACCCTCTAGAGTTCAAAGCTCCAAGAGTCTTGAACGCTGAAGAGGCAATTAGCTTGATTAACCCGCGTTTGCTTTTTCTCATTTTTTCTATATATAATTTCATTTATAATAGCTCTATATAAATATGTAGCACTTTTGAAAAATGTTCGTTTTGAGTTCGATATACATTTGAACATACTTAATATATATATATATATATATATATATATATATTTATATAATTTCATTTATAATAGCTCTATATAAATATGTAGCACTTTTGAAAAATGTTCGTTTTGAGTTCGATATACATTTGAACATACTTAATATATATATATATATATATATATATATATATATATATATATCTTATTAATATTTTTTTGCCAAATTTTTTTTTATATATTAAAATTCGCTAATGTTCATATACAAATAAAAACAAAGTCAATATTAATTGACTCAATTAATTAAGTTTCATGATTATCGATTTTAATAATCGAACATGCAAAATATAAAATGTGTAAGAAAATACACCATTTTATATTTTGTTGTCTTGATTTTACAAAAATATCATATATATAATATATAATATATATATATATAATATAAATAATGTATATTATATATATAATATATATATATATAATATATATGTATAATATAATATATAGATAATATATATATATAATATATATATAATATATATATAATATATATATAATATATATAATATATAATATATATATAATATATATAATATATAATATATATATAATATATATAATATACAATATATATAATATATATATAATATATATAATATATAATAGATATATAATATATATAATATACAATATATCAATATATATTATATGCATGTAAGATATATATATAATATATAATATATATAATATATATGATATATATATATATAGATATACAGATACATATATATATATATATATATATATATATATATATATACAGAGACATATATATATATATATATATATATATACAGACATATATTCGATTTAAGAATTTATTGTTTGACAAAAGGAATATATAGAAGGGGTATTTTAATTTCCTTAATCCATGGATTTTCAACAATGGCTCATATCATCAGAAGAAATGAAATGCGGGTAGCAAAATGTTTCTTTCCGTATAATTTTCTCCATATAATTATCTAAAACAACTCAAAAACTTATTTCAATAATTGTGCTGAAAAGCAAAATAGCGTCCATTCGCAGCTGAACATTTTGCTAACTGCATTTCATTTCCTCTGATGTTATGAGCCATTGTTGAAAATCCATGGATTAAGGGAATTTAAATAACCCCTTTTATATATTCATGTTGTCAAACAATAAATTCTTAAATCGAATATATGTCTGTATATGTTTTTTTTTAAAGAATTTAAAATTGAACAACGAAACTTATATATTGCTCTATTCTTAAATATGGAGCTTTTCCTTTTTGGCTAAGATCACCTTGAAAGTGTTACTTTAAGTAATATCTATCAGGATTTTTCCTCTGAATTCTATCAGTGTCTTATTTCCTTTATATATATATATATATATATATATATATATATATATATATATATATATATATATATATATATGTGTGTGTGTGTGTGCGCGCGCGTATGTGTGTGTGTGTGTGTGAATATAGGAGAATTGGTACCTGGAAAACTCTCCGTTTATGCTAGGTAAGAAAACTCGTTCCGTATTAAATAAATATCGATTGAAAACACATTTTATGACCGTTCTTGAAGGAGATATTGTTTTTAAAAGAGAATATATACTCCCATAAGATTTTTTAAAAATATTTTTTACTTGTTTACTGTTGTTTTCAAAAAAATATAATCGATTTTCTAAGTGTCCGTTTTCTACCTAACTGTCTAAGTTGTTAGTGATTTCACTTATTTTAAAGCGTTTATTCTGTTAAAAAATGAGACTACAGACCGCATAATATTTTTTTTTTAATATTTATCCTAATTTACTGTTGTTTTTAAAAGGGTAAAATCGATTTTTTTACCTAATTGGCTACGTTTTTAGTGGTTTAATTTATTTTGGAGCGTTTATTGAGTAAAAAAAAACAAAACAAAAAACAAAACAAAAAAAAAACAGTAGCGTCGAGTGTTACGTGAAAACGAGAAATAATGTCTGACATGAGGGGATCATATTTAGGGGTCTTGATAATCGCTACAAAATAGAAAATTACAGAAAATACTGAGATAGATATAGTTTTAACACGAGCCCCCACCTCTAAAAGAAAATAAATTTGTATACTTTAGGTAATGTCCAAGATCACTGCTCGGAAAAAATCAAGCTACCGGAAGTGGACACGGTTGATTATGTAACGAAACCGAATGGAAGACACGATAAACAAAACCATATATTTATAAAAAAATTACTTAATTTTTTAACATTTCTTGTGTTATTACGAAACAAAAAAAAAAAAAAAAAAAGAGAAAACACATCTTGTATTATAAAATAATAAAACAAATATTTTATTTAGAAAAATTAATTTAGTTTTAACACTTTTCCTGTTCACGAAACAACAAAAGGCATTTATTTTCACGGCCATCTTTTCTGGGTGCGTTTCACTAAACTCTCGCCATGTGGCGCTTCTCGGTCAAAAAGCAATAATGGTCTGTATTACTATACACATAGATTCGAAAAAGTTGTCAAATAACAAATATATAACAAATAAATGTTATTAAATGCAAGATAAGTTACTTTTCTATATTTTTTTGGCGTTTTTTATTTAATGTAACATGTTATTCAGCTCGAAAAACATACAGTGTTTTTACCGACGTATTTGGAAATTACAGATGGCGCCAGACTCTTTGTTGAACACGGCAAGTTTAGAAAAAGCAGTTAAAAATTAAAAAAAAAAAACTATACAGAATACTGTTAGAAACCCACCGAATATATGTCAGCTCATGTCAAGGTAACATATATTGAGCGAGTTTCTAACAGTATTTTGTATAGGTTTTTATTTTTAATTCCTTTTCCCAAACTTACCGTGTTCAGCAGATAGTCTGGCGCCATTCGTAATTTTCTAGTACATCGGTAAATACTGTATGTTTTTCGAGTTTAATAAACATTTTACATTGAATAAAAACACTACAAAATTATCCAGTTAGGTAGAAAAGTATCTTATCTTGCTGTTGATAACATTTATTTATTGTATATTTTCTTTCTGACAACTTTTCGAACTATAGTAATACAAACCCAACATTTAAATTATTAATTTGTTGTTGACTCCTCAAAGTTGCTTTAATTAAAAAAATGTTTCATTTAAACTATTTATTTGTTCAAAAATAAGAAAAAAAAAAAAAGAAAAGAGCAATTTTACTTTATAAAAACCTAATGGTGTTTTTATTACAAAATTGTTTTATTAAAATTATGTTTTCTTACGCAGACTTTTCAATAAATGTTTTTACAGTTATATTTTGATACATTTTAAAAAAATAAATGTTTTGGTTTTCGAATAATTTTCTGTTCGGAAAAAAACAACTTGTTTGTTACTTATTTTCCGCGTAATTTGACCAAGAAGAAATTGGAGTGATCGCTCCCTAACAATAGCCGCCGTCTGCATACTGCAGAAGTGCCCCCGAAATAACTTTTAAACGATACCCTCCCCATGTCAAGAATAGCTTTCGAAATAATAACGTTATTATTTCAGCGAGGTACCAAAAATACATAATCGTTTTCTTTTTTGTTGCTTCGTAATAACACAAGAATTATTAAAACTAAATTAATTCTACCAAATAAAACAATTGCTTTCTTTAATGATACGTGTTTTCTTTCTTTTATTTTTCTTTCGTAATAATAACACAAAAAATTGTTACATGTTAAAACTAAAGTATTTTTTAAAATAAATATATGGTTTCATTTTTTGTGTTTTGACTCGATGATCAAGTTTATTTTTTAACACAAGAGTAAAAAATAATTTTGAAAAATATTATGGGGGTGCATAGTTGCCTTTAAAAACAATATCTCCTTCAAGAACAATATTAGAATGTGTTTTCAATCGATATTTATTCAATAAGGGACAAGTTTTCCTACCTAGCAAAAAGGGGCATGTTTTCCGGGTACGAGTTTTCCGTATATATATATATATATATATATATATATATATATATATATATATATATATATATATATATATATATATATATATATATATATATATATACGGAAAACTCGTACCCGTATATATATATATATATATATATATATATATATTGAATTTTCGGTGCCCGGAAAACTCGTCCCGGGAAAACTCGTCTCCGGAAAACTTGTCCCCTTTAGCTAGGTAGGAAAACTGGTCCCTTATTGAATAAATATCGATTGAAAACACATTTTATGATCGTTCTTGAAGGAGATATTGTTTTTTTAAAATAGACTATAGCCACCTCCCATAATATTTTTAAAAAATATTTTTACTTGTTTAATGTTTTTTTTTAAAAATAAAATCGATTTTCTAAGTGTCCGTTTTCTACCTAACTGGCTAAGTTCTTCGTGGTTTCACTTCTTTTAAAGCGTTTATTATGTTTATACAAAGTTAATTACAAATTTTTTTTTTGTTCTTATTTTAACGATGTGTTTTGGAGTCATAAAAACAATAATAAAAAACAAAACCAAAAAATTAAAAAACAGGGAGCGATTCGATTTTTCGTTACTTTTTTGTTTTGTTTTTTTTAATTATGATAGTTTTTTGTTGTTATGTTTTTGTTTTCTCTCATACCAAATGCACTCATGCGTTATTTAAAATTATAATTTTATCAATTATCAACATTTATTGTCGTCCTGTCAAATTTTGCAAAAATTAACTAATAAATTAAAAACGAAATATTTTTTGGCGCGAGAAATGCCATGTGCTAACAATCTCTCGTTAACTAATTTTTAATTTTTTAAAATTTTTACTTCAAAATTCTAAAATCAATCATTAAGAGAAAAAGTAATCACTAAATTAATTTATTAATCAATTTTATTGAAAACTCCGCTATCGTTTATCAAGAATCTTTTTAATTTCATTTTTTGTTGGTTGTTTTTCAGAGGGAGATATAGTTCTTACCCCCCCCACTCTCTCTCTAAATTATATTTTTAAAAATATTAAAATTTATTATTTTTTTTAAAAATCAAATCTCCCTTGGTAATTTCTTTAATTTTCTATTTTTTAGCGATTATCAAGACTTCTAAGATGTGATATAC
Organism: Euprymna scolopes; assembly: GCF_053919585.1. Taxonomy (NCBI): domain Eukaryota; kingdom Metazoa; phylum Mollusca; class Cephalopoda; order Sepiida; family Sepiolidae; genus Euprymna; species Euprymna scolopes. Next base: position 25,174,580 of record NC_136516.1, on the reverse strand, counting down.
CGGACATTATTTCTCATTCTCCCGTAACACTCGACATGTTTTTTGTTTGTTTAATGTGTTTTTTTTTCTTTACCGAATAAACGATTCCAAATAAATTAAACAACAAAGTCGGCGAGGTAGAAAAATCGATTTTACCCTTTTATAAAAAACAGTAAATAAGTAAATTCTTTTTATATTAAAATATATATATATATATATATATATATATATATATATATATATATATATATAAATGCGGTCTCGTTTATGAACATAATAAACGCTTTAAAATAAGTGAAACCACTAAGAAGTTAACCAGTTAGGTAGAAAACGGACACTTAGAAAATCGGGGTTTGTATTACTGTCCACATAGATTCGAAAAAGTTGTCAAAAAACAAATATATAACAAATAAATATTATCAAAGGCAAGATAAGTTACTTTTCTACCAAACTGGATACATTTTTTGTGTTTTTATTCAATGTAACATGTTTATTCAGCTCGAAAAACATGCAGTGTTTACCGATGTATTGGAAAATTCAAAATGGCGCCCGACACTCTCTTTAACATGGTAAGTTTGGGAAAAGGTGTTATAAATAATAAACTAGACAAAATACTATTAAAAAAACACCAAATATATGTCAACTTATGTCACGGTAACATATATTGAGCGAATTTCTAACAGTATTTTGTCTAGTTTATTATTTATAACATCTTTTCCTGAACTTACCGTGTTAAAGAGAGAGTCGGGTGCCATCTTGAATTTTCCAATACATCGGTAAACACTGTATGCTTTTCGAGCTGAATAAACATGTTACATTGAATAAAAACACGAAAAATATGTCCAGTTAGGTAGAAAAGTAACTTATGTTGCCTTTGATAACATTTATTTGTTATATATTTGTTTTTTGACAACTTTTTCGAATCTATGTGTACAGTAATACAAACCCGAAAATCGATTTTATTTAAAAAGAAACAAAAAAACATTAAACAAGTAAAAATATTTATTAAAAATATTATGGGGGCTATAGTCTATTTAAAAAAAAACAATATCTCCTTCAATAGCGATCATAAAATGTGTTTTCAATCGATATTTATTCAATAAGGGACCAGTTTTCCTACCTAGCGAAAGGGGACGAGTTTTCCGGGGTCGCCGGAGACGAATTTTCCCGAGACGAGTTTTCTCGAGACGAGTTTTCACGGGACGAGTTTTCCTAAATTCGAATTTTCTCTACTATGAATTTCGGTCTACCTCATCAGATTTACCTGTCTTAGATATGCATCTGGATATATATAAATTTCAAGCTACGGGTTTCCATTGACTCCCTCTACCTAGTTGATATTCCAGAACTATTTGTTGCTATAACTAATTCCATTTGCTATGAGATGTCGTCATAGAGTTTGTGCTTGTTCATCTCATCTTTCCCGGAAGATGTGACACAGGGTCAGGAAAGTGAGATTTGAAAAGCCAGTGGCCAGATGAAGAGCCCCCTGGTCTGCAAAAAAAAAAAATTGCCTTGGTAGATCCATCGATATTCCCTGGCAATCAAATGCAACAGTGGGTTGAATTGACTTTCTCCGAAGGAGGAAGTATCTAGGGAATATTTAAGTCAGGAGCGATCCCCAGTCGCATGTATATTCCGGTTCAGGTAGATAACGACATTATGGTTATGCAATTCTTTCAAAGCGGTGACGACGTCCTTCTACATACAGCGCCTGGTATTCCGAAATTGGTCACATCTCTGGTATTGACCACGCTCAATGTTGCTTAATGATCTGAAATAACAGCAAGGGGAGACTTGATTTAAAATATTTCTCATCCGTTCCTTATATATATATATATATATATATATATATATATATATATATATATATATATATATATATATATACTAGATAGAGCAAATAAAAATAAACTTTATATGCTCAAATTTCAAATAAGAAAAGTCAATTTTCAAAATTAAAATTAAAATTTATTGTTTGAATTAAAGAATACAATGATTTAATTAATCTCCTTAATCCATGGATTTTCAAAGTAAGTGCATCTCCTCAGACGAAAATTTCTAGCAGCATACAAATATTGCTTCTCATTTATTTTGCTAAATAGCACATACTGAGAAAGATAAAATGCCTTTAAGGAGCACAGAGAAAGG